>NC_024308.1:18808228-18870353 GCF_000523025.1 Cynoglossus semilaevis | reverse complement strand
TGAAAAAAGTAAAGGGATATGACTGGATTCTTTTTTAACTGAAGTACGTCTTTTCACTGTGTCCCAGTACCAAATGACCTACGGACCGGCACCGGTCCCCAGACGGGGGGTTGGGGACCCCTGACTTAGATTAGGGCTGCCCAATAAGTAGAACGGGATCGAGCAGTATATCACAAGGGGAGTGCTGGTAGATCATGAGCACTTACAATATATGAACAGTATGTTCAACATATACCAGTAAAATTATATTTACTTTAGCCTGGTCATTTGACCAGTGGATCCCGAGCCAAAAAAGTGTGGACGAACTCTGATGTAGATAATAGAAAGGTCTGATACTTTTCATCCATATCAAAATCTGAGCCAAGTACACATAAATACAGTTTGCTATGTACTTATAGTGACATTGATTGTGAATTAGCAGCGACAGTTTAATTCCACAGCCACAGAAACACACTGCGCTTGACTGGAGACTCTTTCTCCAGACAAACTACTGTTTTCTCTTGGATTACTTTAAGCAGCAACGGCAGGTCTTCTGTTTCTGTCTGTTTATTTACTGTCACTTATTTTATGAGATAACATTATAAATATAATTATATTTACCACGTTACACATGCATGCACACACATAAAGAGAGGAGAGTGACACAGGCTACGTCAAAGTATTATCCCCCCTCCCGAAATGTACTGTACAAGGAGCGTTACTATAAAAATGTATTGCTCTGTGGTTGTGAGTGTAGCGCAACATGGAAGATACTTTAAAAATAAAGTAATGATGGGAGCCACTGTTAAATTGTCAACTATATGTAGGTCAATTTGGGGGTCACGTCACTAAAAATGTAAACTCGCTTCTCTGTTGAATTTGATGTAATCCTGCTGTGAAGCCATGCTCACTACATCAGGCTGACACTGTACAACACCACAACTGTTCATCACACTTCATTTGGCTTGCCAGAGACCATACAGAAAAACACTACATCTGACAGTGCCGTGACCAAAATGAAGCCGACTTCACCAGATACCCAACGACTTTAACACTTTTGACGTGTTAAACTCATTGGCTATTATAACTTCAGACGTTACATACTGATAAACGGAGCGCCACCCGGTGGCAGATGCTGCCGCGTGTTTATTACTTAGGGTGGAGTAACGTAAAATATTGAATTTTATTGCATGTCCACTCTTGTTCTGAAGACAGGGCCTTAAGAATAAATTAACTACTGCTTAATGTACATGTATGTCTTTAACCGTCTGCTCCCACTGCAAATGGAATGAAGGTAGCGGTGCTTTTACAATTCATTTTCAAGCTGCCAAATTTCCGCATTTGGTCCGTCACGTTAAGCAAACTGTCCCAGCATTCTCTGCAGGGTGAGAGGAGACAGCCACAGCGTCTCCACCAGGTTGTACTGCCAATAACCCATGAAAAACCCAAACAGCACATCAGACACATTGTGTCTACCCAGCAGAACGCGGCTAAAGCCCACCAGGCCGGCCCACAGGAGCACCAGAACTCGCAGTGGGGCGGCCAGCACCAGGTGAGCCAGCAGGAACCGTCCACACAGGGCGGCACGAGTGGAATGGCCGGAAGGAAATGAGTAACGGTCCACAGAAAAGGTAGCGAACATGTCCATACGATTATGCGCCGGCCGACGACGGCGCACCGCTGTCTTGACAATACCAACTAGAAGAAGGTCCAACAAAAGACCTGAAGATCAAAGGAGACACAGAGAAGATTTTACCAGGTAATTCATAAAAAACTCCAACTGAAAAAGGCGAATATGATTTTGTGAAAATGATGGCAGCACAACTTAACAATAAAGTGTTGATGAGTACAACTATCTCATTTGTCAATAAAGATTGTTCTAACCCAATCTTACAAAATATTCATGTCTGTTTATACTTTCTTAGGAATGTACAGGTATATGGGGATAGCCAATATGTTTAGCCACCCCCTGGTGGTGGAGGGTGGAAAAGCGAATAAGGCAAAATCACACAAACCATCAAAGTGATTGACTTTTCTCTAAGTACACTGTTCTCTGGTATAATATTCATTATCACGGTTTCTATTTCTTTTCTAACCGTTTATGAAATTATGCAGAGTAACAAACAAAAATAAACGGAATATAGTGAAGAAAAAAGAAAACCGCAAACCAACATACATGCAAGCACAAACGCGATAAACTCCCAACTTTCTAACCTGTCTAATAATGACTGATAATACCAGTTATTGGGCAACTGCACCGGCTTCATTGTGTAAAAAAGGACAGTACCTGAAAATTTGAAAACTAAGATATAAAATATTGAGAAAAAATATAGATTAATTGTGGCCAATGAATAAGGGCTGGTACTCAAATGAAATTTCAATAGCCACTAATCGTATTGTCATCCAAAATATTTCAACAGTGATGCAACGAGGTGTACTACGCAGGTAGTGTCACGCGGACAAAAGTGCAATAACCTCCTGTGGTTTTGACCCATGGTTTATCAGCATTAGCTGTGGTCAACAGGGTTCACTTCATGGAATTGACTCAGGGTTGTTAGCCATGAAAAAATGCTGGAAAAGATTTTTGTATTTCAGTTTCTGAATTGTCCACAGAGGAAGTCAATGTCCACATTTTACACTAGGTTTAAAAAAATCTACACACCGAGAACAAACATAACTTAAATACTAATAACAACAATGGTATTTCTTGAGTGGTACACTCCTGTAGTAGTGTGTAAATATATAAACGTGAACTATTTGTAATTGTGACACAGCACACCACTGCACACGACCAAATGTGACCTCTGCTTTTAACCAATCACCAAAGTGAACAGTGGGCAGCTTTAAGCACCCGGAGAGCAGAGTGTGGGGACAGTGCGATGCTCAGAGCACCTCAGTGGTAACTTGGCAGCTGGTGGTGGTGGTGGACTCAAGCCTGAAACCTTCCGGACCAAAGTCTGCTTCGTAACCACCAAGTCACCACTGCCTCTGTGTAAAAAGGTCAGAAAATTGCTATCAAAGTGAAATTAGTTTCTTGCAGCAAAATAAGATGAAAATATAATATTGTATAACAATAATAATAATAATAATGAATCACCATCATCATTGCTGGTGCATAAATACATCAACCATACGACACAGGCTGATATACACTGTGTCCAACCACTTGTTTATTCCAGTGTTTACAGTTAGATTTATTGACTGGAGTTAAGTCGGCCAACTTTGCCTTAATATCTAACATTAGACATTTAAATCACACTTAATATCTGGCATACAGCTAACACTGATGATTTAATGACCCAGGTGTTTCTATGTCAGCTAAAGAGAAGATGAACAGAATGTCAAGAGTGATGTCACTGTACAAACTACACTTCCTGATGGCAGTTCGGATGTAACGATTTTTGTGTAAAAAGTGTGCACTTTTCAAGCTAGTAATTGCAGTGTACGGCCCCTGCACCGCCCCTATCGCCTCACATCAGTGATGACATTAGCCTTATTGGACAGTAAATTGTCCATCAACTTAAATGCATCAATAAAAACGCCGGATACTTAACACTTGCACAGTGATTTTTCACAAAATCTTGCGACGGAGAGACGTGGTTAATTTACCTATGAACAGGTTGAGCATGACTTCTTGACCAGCGACGCTGTCACTCTTGTACAGACAGTAGGCAGCGCCGATCAGCCAGGGAATACCGTGGCCTGATATCTCGATCAACTTCATCAATGGCCGAAAGCTGCCCCAGGAAGAGTCCTCGCAGGCGCACACCCCCAGTCGCTTTGATAGCCACAGGTCGATGGCGAGCAATGAGCTGAGCGCTACGCGGATGAAGGAAGGATTCAGTCTTATACCGTCCTCATCCTGCGCTCCCTGACCGCCCGTCGAGCCCGTGGATGAACTGGAGCCGCGTCGCCGTGTGGGACTTTCCGATGCTCGGAGCCGCGCGGTGGTTGGGTCAGATCCCTGCCGCTGAAGCAGGTGCGTGGGAGCGGTTCGGCGGCTTAGTCAGTGACATGAACTCGTAGCGGCTGTTGTTAGAGCTGCCCAGTACCGGGCTTCCTCCACCGCGGGCCGGATTTTTAGCTTTGGGTGAAGGCATATCGTGGATGTACTGACGTTAAACCGTACTGCAAATGACTTGTAGTTCTGCCGCAGTACCCGAAATCCGCAGCGGTGCGTCAATTGTAGCGCCTTCAGCTAATTTCCTGCTCGCAATTCACATCATAGCAGACGATACGGCGTCGGCGGTTCCTGAATGAGTGAGATGAACCGGAAGTGTTCAGGTTGAGCCAAGTTGAAAATAAAAAACACTCAAGCTTTTTTCTTTTTTGTTTTACATTAAACGTTACGTTATGGTCGTTATATAACAGTAACATTTAATTGTTAATTTATTAACCACTTATTTAGCATTTACGAAAAAACGAAACATTGTTAGCTTCCTTTATGAAACCGAAGGTTTATAAAAAGGTTTTGTTTAATAAGTAAATATTCATTTTGCATCAAACTAAATATAGATTAAATATTGTAGTGAGTCAATAATATAATAATGTCAAAGTTTTCCTGTTATGTAAGCGTTAGAAACTCGTTACATAAATCAAAAGACGCGTTTGCTGTCTTTGTGAGGGGCAGTGTGTGATGTACGTCACACGCGTTCCTCCTCCCTTGCCTGCTACTCTTCCTGAACCTAGGCGCTTCTGCTGACGCTCCGTTCTGCAGACTCATTCACTTCACTGCTCTTGTTACACCTTTTCTTTCTGAGTCACACAGGACGCCAACATGCCGGGACTTCTGCTGGGAGACGAGTTTCCAAACTTCGAAGCCGACACCACCATTGGCAGAATCAAGTTTCACGACTTTCTGGGCAGCTCGTAAGTACGAATGCCACATAGCACTGATGCTATAGCTGGTCATATTTTAATAACGGCATGTTCGGGACATGTTTGCTTACGTCGTCATACAATTGACCTCGTTTTTTATTAGATTCAGACATGGTCTAAATTTTGGTCGGAGTCAAGACTGAGATGGTTCCAGATGCAACACGTGATGCTGCATCACATGTTTAGGGACCACCTGCTGTGCATGGTTTAATGTCAATTGATTTAGCAACAACTTCTACAAAAGAACACTGTGTCCAACACGTACTGAAATCAACTGTTCCAGATTTGATATTGTAAAACAGTGATGGTCAACTACATCCAAATGTATTGAGTTTTCACAAATAAATGTTTTTTTTAAAATAACAAATAATCTTGCTCCTGTGATGATTTTTAACACTATCTGGTCAAACAATAGAGGGAACAGTTGTGAATGGCTTGGATGTATGTCACTGATGAAATTTGATACAGTAGCCTGGGGATCCACTTGCAAATATTTGCCACACAAGAATAATACTTCCCTAGGATATTATTAAACCAAACTGTTGTCATGGGAACCACCCATGACAACACAAAGAAAAATTACTTCTATGTCAGAACATTACTTCTATGTCAGAACAAGCTTACAGTAATGCAAAATGAAAGCTAAATTTCAAAAATATCCCTAAACAATACACTTGTGTATTGTGTAAGAATCTGTGGTTGAACAAATATGCAAAAAATAAATATGATCAACAGATAACCGGAGACATAGCACATGAGCCCTGCACTGGAGCTCTACATATTTAAACGCTTCAGTAAAATATAATGTAGCGTTTGTTACTTCCACATATTTCTCCGGTTGAGGACCGTGAACTGTATGTAAGACATTTGGCAGCCAGACTGCCAAATTGTAGTTCGTAAAATCCTAAAATGGCGACGCATATTTCGCATCTGGAGTGGTATGCCCATGTGTGTGTTGATTTAATTACCATCACATGAAATACACACCCAATAAAAAGACACAATCTTGTTGCAGGTACAGTATAGCAGCCCACAAGTTTCTGTGGTTTGCAGAAATAATATATATAATATAATTTAAGAAAACTAAATTACCCTGTCGCGTGCGCCCCATGCACATATACGCACACAGTTATGGAAAAGTAACTGATCGCTAACAGTATGAACCTCGTTAGCCCGTAGGAATTCATAAATTAGCCGCATCATTGGGTAAGCCGCCGTGTGAAAAAAGTAGCAGCTTATACTCTGAAAATTACATTAAGTCTTCTGTTTTTTCCCCTGAAGATTACAATTTCATCAGTATAACAAAGATGTCCTCCCTTGTGTCTCCTTTTCTTTTTCATATCCAGGTGGGGGATTCTGTTTTCCCATCCCAGGGACTTCACCCCAGTTTGCACCACAGAGCTGGCCTGTGCCGCTAGGATCAGTGATGAGTTCAAGAAACGAGGTGTGAAGATGATTGCCTTGTCCGTCGACAGTGTCGAGGATCACCGCTGCTGGAGCAAGGTTAGATGCTTATTAATAGACCAGGTTAAACCAGTGTGGCTTAACAACAGTATAATTAACCTCTATATTTATGTGAGTCATTTCTTTTTACGTCAGCAGCTGTGAACAAGCGAAATACATGTCATACAAGGGCGTATCTTATCTCTTAATGTGCCATTAAGAGACAAATTAGAATCCTTGTAAATCATAAAGGTAGAGATACTATGATAGAGACCAGAGAAAAAGGTGAAGAAACTCAGTGCCATGTTGAAGGACACTTTAAAAATTAATGTAACCAGTGCAATTTTTAAAACTTGACACCTTACTACACCATGACAGTGGTTGGCAAAAACCTGGGCTCAGACATGAGCAATTTGCAACGCCTCCTCATAAAGACCTGTGATTGGTCCATGTCACTGAACTGGTGACAGTTCAGTGAACCAGTTAAAAGAGGAATGATGTTTTGCTGCAAACTCAAAGCCAACACTGGTATTTTAACCATGCTATAACATTTTTTAACATCCCGTGACATAACCTTTAATCAGCGTACGTGAGGACAAAGCTCATGTAATCTGTCACCAATTGCTACAGCATGACAGTTTATAGCTTTTATGAGACATATGATGAAGACAATTATTGACTCAAAGTCAAGTCACTCGTCACGTCTTCTGTGCAGGATGTGATGGCATTCAACAGTGCAGCTGAGAGCCAACTGCCCTTCCCCATCATCGCTGATGATAAGAGAGAGCTGGCGGTTAAGCTCGGCATGCTTGACCCTGACGAACTTGACAAGGATGGGATTCCCCTTACGGCCCGCTGTGTAAGAATTTTTTTTTTACAGATCCTGATTTTTCTGTAAGTGTGACATGCCGTTACTGATTTTTGCCGATAACTATCTTGAGCAAATTCAAAAAGTAAAGTGTTCTTCAGTGTAAAATTGAATTGTCATATCAAGTTATTTTGAAACATCCCACTAACTTCAGTCAGTCACAGGTACTGTCTGCAGTTCAACAACTTAACAAATAAATTGTTTGGTGACTGGAATCGGGTATTAAAATGAAAATGGGTTCCTGTGCACCAAACAACCTGACGAATCAAACACGTCAAGCTGTAAGCTTCAGGGTTAGCCAGTATGCAGCTAATAGAAATTGGCATTAAGAAAAATGTCCATAATCAGAATTTTTTCTAAAACTGATAGGGATACTCAAATTTTAAAAGCCCATATCACATTCTGGCTGTTTACATGTTATATGGTTCAGGACGTATAGTTATAAAAAATAAAAACCTTATTTTTTTAAAGTTCTCTCTTGGGGCCACCTAGTGGACTCCCAGGAGGCCTCGACCCCCTCTTTGAAAATCACTAGTCTAACTAACCAATTCTCTAACCTGCAGAAAGAACAGCCAATTACGTTAATCAATACAGTATAGATTCACTATTAAAATTATCTCTCCAGGTCTTTGTGATTGGCCCTGATAAGAAGATGAAGCTTTCCATCCTGTACCCAGCCACCACAGGAAGAAACTTTGACGAGTTGCTCAGAGTCATTGACTCTCTGCAGCTCACAGCACAGAAGAAGGTCGCCACGCCAGTCGACTGGAAGGTAAGTTGATATGTGACCGTAAAACTTTATTTAGATCAGTTCTTGGCTCAGGTAATCAAAGTCACATTTGTCTCTGTATTTATAAATCACTGCACTAAAAATATTAGACTATCATATTTTCAATTTCTTTGTTTTTGTTTGGTTTCAGCCTGGTGACAAAGTTATGGTCATTCCTTCCCTTTCTGACGCGGAGGCTGCCCAGCTGTTCCCCAATGGTGTGACTACAAAGGAACTTCCTTCTGGAAAGAAATACTTGCGTTATACTCAGCCTTAAAGATGTCACTGCGCTTTGGCTTGGGACTCTTGGCCTAAGGGCTGCATTATTTACTTTTCACGAAACAGATTGTAATAATTGACTGGTGCCACACTTCCCTTACCCTTTATACTGGAAGTTTAAAACTGACCCTCTCTAGGCAGGCAAAAACACCCTCTCTGAAAACATCTCTGCATTCTTGTCTTACTATGGACACAGATTTCGGCAGATTGTGTCCTCCAAAGTTACCAATGTGTTTCACGACCACATCGTGATAGTGTGACAGTGGTTACAGAGTGTGCTCAGCAATGAACCACTGATGTTTACAGTGTCCCTGCAGTGCCTTAATTGTTCCAGCCAAATTACAATGTCCATACAAACTCTGAATCTGTAAGCTTGAAATAAATAAAATAATGAAATGTGTACAACCAAAAACCTAGTAGCTTCTGCTTTAACTTGTTTCACCAGTAGATGTCGTCCTACAACCTAAAATAAAAAAAAGAACAGCTCTGCTCATTTTGTTGCGAAACCATCATGGGTCACTAGATGGCAGTAGATTCACACATTATTTCATACAGCAGCAGCAACGTTAAAAGCTAGAACTTAATTTTTTTACATATGAACAAAAACGCATAGTCGAAGAAACGAACGTAACTAACGTCACTAACCACTACGAAACATCCAAGCTATTTCTTTCCTCTCGTCTGTGAGGCACAGGCTGCGTTACTCCACAATGCGCATGTCCATTCATTCCCAATCAATTGTTGTGCCAGCGGTAACGTCTCTCAGGTCTGCCCCCCTGCGGAGGAGCTTGATTGTACATGTCTCTTAAGTACTTCAAAATAAAAGCATATAAATAGGCCGATCACAAAGGGACTTTAAAAAACTGGTTTGTAAAGAATTCAGCTGTACTCAATCCTTTACTAACACCTCATTTACACACCAATGAACCATGTTAATATGCATTTTTGTATCGCCACATGTTCCCTATAAAGTCCTGAACTCTTAACGTACCATTACAGGTTAGGGCGTCTGTAGCATCAAATCCTAACAGTCAGCTGCAGGTGTGTTACCTGTGGGATCATTCCTTCCAACCTTTTCATTAAATGCTACGATTTGATGACGCACATACTTAATGCCGCCTCCTGTGGCAGCCTGTGTGGGTTCTGAAGACTAGTTAGATGTTAGTCTTTAAATACTATTAATGAAGATTGTTAATTAATTATTAAGAATGGTTAACAATTAATTTGGAATTGTGTTGGACACCCCCACTGTTGATACAGGTACATGTACCAACATACTGTCGGTACATGTCAGCTGCAGGTTGGTTTGAACCCCAGGCCAGTCACTGAAGCCCAGTCTGAGGTGTAGGATTGCACCTTTTGAGTTATTTAACCCTATGGACCACATGGGTAACAATCGTGTGTGTTATTCAAAGTCATCTGAGGGTGAACACTGATCTAACACACACACAATAACATTCTGGCCTTCGCATTCACTTCGAGTGAAAGGAATGTTGAGGTCAAAGGCAAATGGTGAGTCCTTTTTGAGTAAGAACGGAGACGTACAAGGCCAGATAAGGTGTCTGAGCCCTCACTCCGTCTGTCAGCGGAAGGAAAAGGAATGTTATTCATCTTTTTATTTGACTTTTAATCTGTAAAATGTCAAACTGCCTGCATTGGTCATGTAACGTGTGCTTTACATCTCCTCTGGGTATTCTTCTTTCTTGTGGTAGCTGTTTTGGCCCCATCCTTTAATTCACTGCCACGGAGACACACACGGACTGATCAAATGCATTTCTCAAATTCCAAACGACAATAGACTGTGCCAGAGCATGAGCAGTGCTTTGGGTGTCAGACATTGGCTTCTTTTTCAAGTACCAGAACCAACCCATTGCCCCTCCGAGCCATTCTCCCCCCTCTACCCCCCCATCTCCTGGTCCCTCCAGTTCATCTGTCACCCCTAACTTCTGGGCTATTGAGACGGCTCACCCGACCTCGCCTCAGCAACACTAATACATGTAATACAACACCAGTCGAGGCTGGGACTCACAGAGCAAAACACAAACACAATACCAGCTGCTGCTCTCTCTCTCTCTCTCTCTCTCTCTCTCATTCTCTCTCTATCGAGTGCACACTCACACACAATACTCTGAAAGAAATAGCGTCCCATCAGAGTCATCATTTTAGTGATGTTTTCGCCTAGAAGGATGAAGCACCAGCTTTTCAGATTCAGATATAAAAAAGTACTATATATTTTTATATATATGTATATATTTATATACATATATATGAACTCTACAACCCTACAAATAACAAAAACAACCTATATTTTTTCTGTTTATTTTAAATACATTATATTACCACAAGGGAATAAGTATTTTATTTTTTATTTGTCACTTTCTTTTTGGCCAGGCACATCCCAGGACAACTGCTTTTAATGAACAAAGTGTAATGTTTACATATTGGTTTTGAGCAGTAAGTCTTAACACAGTTTATCTCATGATGCTTTCTGCTCATATTTGGTTAATGCTAGATCAAAAACATGCAAAAGCACTCTTTCACCTATTTTTGGGAGGAAATATGTCTTTTGCCGTGTTATGGCCATATGTCGGGCATAAAGCTAGCAAATCGAGATCGCTCGGCTCCTTTTCTCCTTCTATATCCCTTATACAGTATAAAATAATTTTAAAAAACTGAAAAAGATTTAGTCCCGTATTCTTTGGAAATTCAGTGTCTTTTCAATACACACAGACTGCCACAGGAAGTGCCATTAATTATGTGGTTCTCCTTGGGAACTGTTGTCTTTGATTCTAAAATAGTCCAAAATATTTTTTAATTTTTTTTGGATTTTAGGTACACAGCTCCAAAAATCAGCAGAGCTCTACCCTCACATCTAGGTTGTCCAAAATAGTTTTGCTTTATGCTTGAATGCCTGCTAGTCCTTCCTTGAACGAGTGTGACCATATTTCCCAGAAGCCCCGATGCATATCTTCAAAGATAAAAACACCTGCAGAAAAGAAGCCACAACAAAAGAACACAAACTCTGCGTGTGTTTATTCATGAGACCCGTCCTGCTACAAGCCAGTATTCCCAACGCTGTGTGTGACAGGCATTAGCTTCCTCACCTCAAGCTGCCCATGACCTACAGGTCAACAAGCCAGAAACCAGAGTAGCTACACAACATGCTCGCACCACAGCTTGATGCTTTCCAGACGTTCCCTCCTCCCCCTTCCCCTCTTCCCTCCTACATTGCCTGGCACTCTTGCCTGTCCTCTCCACATCTATTACACACTTGAACCACCACACATGTCCAAACTCACTCCTCCCCTCTTTTCACCAACTATGCTTATCAATGTTTTTGTTTCTTCACAGCCCTGTTCCCATGCTGGGAAAACACACATTAATCTGCACAGTCCAGTTTTCCTTTTGGATTTTTCTCCTATTAAAGCCAAGACTAAATCCTCTCATTTGATTATGAAATATTTTACATATTTACATTAACCAGCCATAGTGTATGGTAGACCATAAATAAGAAATGAAGACAACTATTAGACATTAGTCAGTTTTAGTGGCTCGTTGGTTAATTAGAATACTACTAAAGATGATGACTAACTTTTCTTCTTTGGACAGATATCCTGGTCACCTATTTCATGTTGCCACTTTAAAATACACAGTTAACAATGGTGGTTAAATCTATTTGGGCCACATGGTGGTTAGTGAGACTGCTCTACAGCAAGAATGTTCTGTCTCTCCTGGAGTCTACAGTAATTGTTTGGTTGTTTCCATGGTTGCGTCAGGGCACTGATAAGGACTGGGAACTGTACATGGTTGTACAGGGTGTATCCCAGGGCCCTAGTGGTACTACTGCTAGGTAAGGCCTAGGGTTGGATCAACGAAAAGCAGTTGGCCGGCAACAGTATTTTGGAGACAATAATTTGTGAGAAAGTGAAGTGAACGTTGCGCAATCACGACTCAGCACCGATACGGATGAATGAAACTGCTGTTCCTATTTATAGCTTCATTGGTTTCGTGTATGGGCCTGTACACAAAATACTGTTGAAAAACTTTGAATAAGCAGTCATCCGGAGAGAGGAACGGATTAATCCATTTTACATTGATCCCTATGGAGAAAACTGTTTTTGAACCTTTTGGTTCACAAATGGCCTTCAGGAACAAATTAAGTTTGAAAAACAAGGTTTTGTATGTGTGCGTATATATATATATATATATATATATATATATATACATACATACATACATATATAAATATAAATATATAAATATAAATATATATATATATATACTTACAGAGACTACTACAGTACAGTGGGTCAAAAATGGTAGTCCTGAAACCCTCTGACATTATCAACCCAATGTTCAGTCATCTCATCTGTATAGCTGACATCATTGTGCTGCTGTGTGCTAAATTCAGGATTTAGCTGAACTGAAATAACGTCATCCATCCTTCAACTTTACTCAAAAGACTCATACACACAGCTGCGCGCACACACAGGTTAAGAGACAGTGATGAAGTGAGAAAGTGCATGATTCAGGTTCTGAGATGAATGCAAATGTTTCTACGGTGGCACATAAAAACCAGCACCCAGACACTCTATTACCACAGAGCAGGTTAGGGCCAGTGAGCGCTCCGTACGAGCAGTGTGATAAATGAGAAGCTAAAAGTGCAATTAATCTCTCTGTGCTTATCTTTATCTCTCTCTATTAATATCACTGTCTTTCTTTCTCTTGCTTTTTGCACCCCTCCTCCCTCCCCCTTCACTCTGTTAGAGACACATTGATCAACAGCCCCTGGCACATCACCTGAGTAATGACCAGGGGAGTCTGGGATTTAAAACAACCTCAGTGTTACACCAAGACCTTTATCATAACAACAAGGCAAACGGTTGCCCATATAATATCCCTCTCTCCCACTATCCTTGAGGAGGTGATGTGTGGTGTGTGTGTGTGTTGTACCTGGTATGTTGGAGTATTTGTGGGTTGCAGACCATAATTGTAGGCTCACCATTGGCACCACTGACGCTTTCACCGTCTGTGGCTCTTTTCCAAGCCCTGGATGTCTTTGCTTCTTCGTGCTGTCATTTGGAATTGGTACATCTAACTCTACAGCTGTGCTCCGTCGACTGTCCCTCAACACAACTGGAACTGGACATCACCAGTCGTCTCAGGTGGTGTCTTCCAGTTCGACGTTTAACCTTAAGAGAGGGATAAGAGATGTAAAGATAAAAAACACTTTTAGTTTGTATTTCCCTGTTGACAATAACTGTATGTTCTTGTGGTCTTTTTGTTTCATGTGGATCAACCTAGCTTCAGGAAATCCCTGGCATGAGGATCAACAGGCACAGGGCAAGTCAGCGGTCCTTAAACCAACTACAGAATGAAATGGTAGGCTTTTCCCTCCATCAGACAACGTCATACCTTGAATGTCAATCTATTTTCCTCAACTTTGGCGTTCTAAATAAATGATTTCAGCCTTGGTTACAATGCGGCTGTTGACCAAATGGTGGTGGTAACGCATCAGTCCGTTCTTTAACAAGCTCTAATATAGAAAGAAGAAGACAGTCTTCGTAGCAAAGTAGCAGTGTGGAGAATTTTTTAAATGAAAAAAAAAAAAACATTGACAAATGCTTACTCCGCATGTAATCACATTTGGATTTAAATAATATGTATGAACTGTGTTCTCCCTTACTTTGCACTGTAATTAAAAAAAACATTCTTCCATTTTTTTCTTTTAAAGATAATTTAATTCTAATTTTAGAATCATAAAGTCCATTGAGTCCAAATACTCAGTGAATACGAACAAAATGGACACGACAAGAAAAATGTCAATTTATCACCTTTACACATTTTCGGCTCTAAACATCATCATTCCCTCTACTGTGGGCTAACGTTTGCCTGTGCTAAGGTCGTCGCGGCTAATGTTAGCTCTGGTGTCAGCAGCCGTGTGTTTTGCTGATATGATATCGTAGGCTTGAAATGCTGTTTTTGATATAAAATCTCTGTGTTGCACAATTTCCACACAATCATGCTGTTATCCAAGCTGCCAACAGGAAGTTAAAGAAAAACAAGCTGAGCAATACGAATAAGGAAAACTTTCTTTTGTGCTGGCGCCACTTAGTACGATCAACTTCTTATGTAGATAGTCAATAAACAACAGTACTTCTTATGTAGATAGTCAATAAACAATACATTTTCAATACATTATTGTGAAGTGACTGGACCAAAGTAAAACTGAAAACATGAAAAGGGGAGCGAAAGAGGTAACGCAATGTTTCCATAGCAACTGTTTAGGGTTTGGATTATTTTCCTCAACCATAATAGGCTAGTTGAGATCATAATGAAACCATTCTGGTTTTCCTGGCTCTCACACCCCAGAGTCATGTACACACACACATTCACAGTGAGGGAGAGAGCGAGAGGGGGAGAAAGGGAGAGAGCACCCTGACAGAGAAACATATGTTTTGCTTTAGTGCTTGTTTATGTTCATTCAACTGTGGGAGAGCACAGCCGTGGTTAACTATCAATTAAAGCAATGATCATAAAACAGGCACTTGTAAACAAACACAGCCAGCTAACAAAAAGGCAGGCACAGGCAGAAAGAACAGTATGATAACACAATGATCTCTGCCTGTTCCTAACTGGTGTACTTACTACGACAGCACAAGCACCTTTCCAACTCATTTTCTTATTGAGTCAAGAGTCTGTTTCCCTGCCTCTTGTTTTACTGTAGCCGGTGGGCTTCTCCATTCCATCAAGAACCAGTGCATTTTATTTATTTATTTTTTTTATTAGCGCTTTCAATAATTACACTTATAAAATTCAGTGTGTTAATGGAGCTTTAAGGCTGCATATGTTACACCAGAGAGTAATAAGTCTGTGTGTGTGTTAAAAAAAAAAGTTTGGAGGTGTGTGTGTGTACGTGCAATTAATGTCTCCTCTGACTGTCTGCTTTGACTGAGTATAATGAGCTCCCATGAGTCCCACGTTTCCCCTCCCTTCCCGAATCCACCCCCCAACCTGCCCCTCCTTCCATCGTTTCCTCGCCTGTCCTCTTTTTGCTTATACTTGGCCCTGTTAACCCCTCGGTCCCGCACCGTACCAATGTTTATTTGAGTAAAGGATAGCAGGGAGAAAAGGTGAGTTGACACACCGTACGCGTGTTTATTTTTGCAAAAGTCAGTACAATAAGTTGAGGGAAAAAAGGAAAGAGGAAACTTTGATTTTCGGACGCTTTAATTCGGGTCCAGGCCCTGGCTGCTCACTCCCCTTTATGAAATAAGGACAGTGGAAGAGGGAAAGCTTTAAGTCACGTAAGGTCACACCTTGAAATCACTCACTGTCTTGATGCTAAGGTTTTTATCATCAGTCTTCACATCCAGTTTATCCAACTGCAAATGTTAAAAATACACCAACTATGATTTAGGTAAATGTACTTTTTTTTTCATTAAAAATATCTACAGTAGCTACTTTTTGCTTTTGCTTTTTACCATTCTGCACTCAGATATTTACCTTTTTACTTACCTTACTAATTAATATCAAAAGTCAAAGGATCATTACATTTTCAAAATAAAACCTATTTCAAACTTTCTGTCTGAATGACCTGTTGTTTTGAAACATTGACAGATTATCTTTGAATGATAAAAGTAAAGGGATATGACTGGATTCTTTTGGAATGAAGTCGATTAGTAAAACTGAAGTACATTTTTTTACTGTGTCCCACTGCAGCCCGGACCGGCACCGGTCCCCGAACCGGGGGTTGGGGACCCCTGGCCTACTGTATGTTATATACTTCTTCTATTCGCTCTCTGTGCTTGTCCTGATGATCTAAATTTTTACTTGCACAACACCTCCTGGTGAATAATGTGACGCAAAAAAATAATAATTGCTGCTCTGGGTTCATTTAGTCTGAGCTTGTCCACGAATGCATTTACCTCTTTGAACAAATCACTTACTGCTGTTGAGCCTTTCATTGATCACATAACTGCCAGCACCTCCATCATCTAAAAGGCTAATAAGTAACACAGCTGTATGGCCGACTGCACAGCTCTTGCCCAGAACTAAAAAAAATCTGTTGGAGCTGCAGCTCCAAATCTCTGCCATGTCATCGACCGGTTTCGTAAAGGTTCACTTGGGGGAAACACTTCCTTTTTCAAACACTCTTTGACAAACTTCAGTGAAGTTCTTGTATTTTTCTGCATGTCTACTCTTGTAATGGCGATTCAAATTGCAATCCTTAAACACAGTTATCTGTTCTCCGCAAACTAAGCTCACGGCTCTACCTTTGACTCCAGTAAATAAATATTTAGGAGTCAACGCCTTGCTCAAAGCTCAGGAGCTCCGCAACTCCTTGGTTGAGAAAAAGCATTGCAATCGAACTAACTGCTCAAAAAATACAGAGTAGGACCAACAAGATGGCGCCGCCCCTCTCTGCTAATGTTAGACATAAAAGGCCTATTGTGAAAAATCGGTGTTTGTGTGCGGACAAATGTTTAAACCCCATCATTTCGGTGAAGCGGAGATAAGCGCCTGTCTCTGTGTGGTATCCAAGGTTATCTGTTCTTTCAAATAAAAAGGTGAAAGTCAAATATTTGCAGTTTGTTCCTGCATACAGCACAGTCCTACCTGAATGAGAGGCAGGAAGGTTGCTCAATCGTGACATTTGATCTGAATTATGTTAGAACCTTTCCTGACGCTGGGTTTGACTCTTGTCCTGTTACATTTGTTTGTATATAAGTGTATGACAGGTCAAAAATATAGACCTACTTGAATGGCCTGAACACACAGACACAAACACACACACACGTCAGTATGCACCACTGACAGTATGGTCATTTGGAACCACTAAACAGCCTTCAGTGGTGTTCTGCCTGAATAAATCCACATCTAAATAACGTCATCATGGATATAGAAACCTTCACCCGGCGTGCTAATGATGAAAATCCAGTCTGTCCTCTCGTATTTATGGTATATGCTTTATAAAAATAAATGTTTTCAATGACTTTTGGCTGAGAATGTCCGCTTGACAGAAGCAGTGGACGCAGAGAAAACCTCATTTTTGAGCGTGCAAGTCGCCAGACAGATTTTAGATTCACAACCATGCATTCTCTGACCGTCCAATTAAATCACTCAAATTGCCAACGTAACTCTAGGCCAGCTAGACAGCCTTTGTTGTGGCCAACTCAAAATCTGATTGGTTAAAAAAAAAACAATCTCACTGCCATTAATTTTAGGCCCTCACCGCCTGCACTACGGATTCTGAAGGCCATGAGGTAGATTTGTTTTAACTTGGCAACTCATGAGGCTGAAATATGATTGGATAAAAAAACGTGATGATGCTGGAAGCAGCGCGACCAAGAAAACAGCTATAAAATTATAAGAATACACTACTATTTTATAAATATTTATGATAAATATATCAACACTGATTCTGATCAGTAATCCAATGACAGCTGAGAGCAGTCCGACTTATGTCCGTTTATGTGAATTATATTTCTCAGCAGATGTGTTATTCTGTCAGTCACAGCAGAAGAAAACATTACTTTTTCCACCTTGCTCTTGTGGAAGACCAAATCTGCCCCCACTGACACAGACAGCAATGATAAAAATAAAAAAAATAAAGATCAGGTACGGGTTAAACTGGGTCAGTAACTTAAAGACTTGGCTGTTAAAAATGCAGGTCACGGGCCAGGAGGGACACAAAGGCACAGACAGGCAGTGGGGCTGGCACTGGACTGAGACAGACGGACAGATGGCAAAGTTAAGACAGGGCGACGCCAGGAGGAAATAGATGGAGGAGGATGGAGGTGAAAGGCAGACAGCATAATCACAGGTCTTTTCAAGTGTTCCCAGCGTTGGTCGTGTCCCAGAGCTGCTGCCAGGCTGCGGCTCTCGGTGCCACTCCAGCACAGAGACCTTTTGTAACACTGGTTCTCAGTGGACCTGTGTACCTGTCCAGCTGGCCCCACACCCTCCTAGGTTTTGCTCCTGCAATGCGCGGTGGAGTTCAGTGGACACGTGACACGTAAATCTGAGCATGTTCCTAATTTCGCTTCCTCAAAATAGCAAATGAATTTTCAATAGTATATTTCAAAAAAAGACAGTGGGGGAAAAAAATAAAATGACAGAACACAGTTGAAGAATTTAACAGCAAACAGACCCCTGTTAAATGGAGGTCTTTGTTTTATTGCATTCATTATGGTTACTGCTGTACTGGGAGCTCTAAAGGCAGCAGAAACAATACTTATTCTGTACCACATCGAACAGCGTTATACACCAATGACACCCCAGTGTGTATGGAAAGCTACTTGTTTGCCAGCTCAGTGTTTCAACAGTAATGGAACACAACAGAGGCTTTATTACAGTAATACCATGGTTTACCAAAGAGGACAACTGCTGCAGGTTGTCTGTTTAGTGTTCACTTACAGCACGTCTGTCACGTATCAGTCACTGCTATGTCTAACTGCTCTGGATGGTTATTTCGAGCTCTGTCTGAGGTTTTCTTACGTACATTGTATTGTATTGTCATTGCTTTGCGATGCTTTTGCTACACAAGTCCGATAAAGGGCTAAGGCCTGCCCTCTGGATTTTTTCTATAGTAATACTTTCAAGTCCTCAAACTCAAATGAGGCGAGGTCTGCCCGCTTTCATTTCAACCGACGGCAAGTTCCAAAAAAGGTCGTAGTTTTTCTTTACTGTGCAAAAAGCAATACGGGGGTCACCGACTTAAATTCCTTTACTATAGAAGACGTAACCCAATATCCGCCTTATGTCGAACTTCACATAATATACATAAGTACCTATGACACTCAACTATGCTAACACAGAGGTAACAACATAATCTAGGACATTAAATATCCCAAGAGTCCAAGTTACATCTGGGAGCCATGATGACACAAAAAACCATATCCACATATACTACCTTGTGACGCCAACTACTTCCTGTGCAAACTAATTGGTGAGTTTTAATGTTTTAATGGCAGACTAGATCTCTTAAGATTCTCTTAATAAATGTATGGGAAATGGCGGCATATTATGCGGCTAGTTAGCTGTGTTTTAGCAGCATGCTTGCATGTGCTGAATTAGCTGCACGTTATTAGTGCTAGTGCTATGTGTATCAACAACAAGTAAACAGCGTGCTACTATGTAGCATATCAGGGACGTCTTGTATCCCAGGTCTGTCATCATCGAGGCCATGCCAACCTCACCCTGCCTCACCCACCCAGTCCAACTTCCTTAAGTTTTACGAGTCCACAACACAAAGTGTTAATTTAACTCTTTTACAAGTGTTGGGATTTTAACACTATTCAAGTGTAAAAATGTACTTTATGACAGTTGAAATTTAACAGCCGCCCAACACTCAGCGGTGCTGTTTTACTCTCAACCCTTTCATGGAGGGTTAAATATTAACTCTGTAAAAGTTAAAGTTATCAGGTCATATTCTGTGATAATGCATAGGAATTCAATATGTAATGTGCTTCGGAGACAGGTACTTGTGCAGGAAAAGAACCTTGTCTACATGCTGTAATCAGTGAGCTTCACTGTGTGGTGACTATTTTACCATCAGTAAAGAAAACAAGAGCGGCTTGTTTCTCCAACTCTGGGTGGAAATGAGTAAATGAGGGAGAGCACGATAATTGTGTTTCAGAATTATATACTCTTGACTTTTTTACCCTTGTCATTCAATCTTTAAGCAGCAGTTCCCAAACTACTTTGGCCTTGCACCCCCTTCTATATATATATATATATATATATATATATATCCATAAAAATGGAAATGTCATGCTCCAAAGCATTGTTTCCCAAAGACTCTTTCTCATAGTCTCTCAACTTAAACTGTACCCTGACAGGAGGCTTCGACCAATCACAGGCCAGGTGGCTGTTCAGCTTCACATTCTATTCTTGAAGACATGTAAAAAACTTCCTATTAAAAATTCTAGAACGGGTTCAGACACAAACACGTTCAATCATATTTCCATAGGAGTTCAGGGCTGCGCTCTGTTCTATTTTTACCTTTACTGTTTTTTTTTCCTCCAGTTTTGTACAAAAGAGGCACAAGGAACTAAAAGTTCAACAGGTTCACAACCAAGATGGCTGCTGGCCGCTCCTCCTCGCCACTCCAGCTTCAACTTCCCAGCACAGATGCACAGATAAGAGACAGACGATCCTTTTCGGTTAACATGCACAAACAGAAACTGGCATGTGGAGGTAAAAGTGACAGGCACATATTGTCTGGTGTGTTATCATCTCTTTATGAGAGACTCGCAGGAAGTCAGCTTCTTCTAAATTACACGTCTCCTGTCTGCTAAACAAAATAGTCACGTCTTCTATAATATAAAACCTATTGCTTTCGATGATCGAGAGAACAAGTTATTGCAGTTATATACACACACACACACACACACACACCGCCTATTGTGTGATATATGTGATGATAAAGTATGTGTATAAAATAAGCAAACAGCTGAAAGGGCACGTTGCCCACTTGGCATGGGGCCATTTTCCATCAACCATCCCCTCCTTTCTCCTCTGCCTGTCCCTGTGTGCACCAGCTTGGCATCGCATCCACTGTAATTGCCCCCTCCCCCCTCCCCCTCCCCTTCTCTTGATGAAAATGTTTCAATCCATCATGGCCTAATTTAGGTGAACACACAGATTAAGTGCAGCTCAGAAAGATTCTGTCTTTTGTTGATCAGACCATCAGTGGAGGAGAGGGAGAGGAATGAAGACAGATGTGGAGGGTGGAACAGGCAGTGGGAAAGTGGAACAGCTGCAGGCAGAAGACTTACTTTGGAAAAACATTTGGCTGCAGTTCAACTTTAGTCCTCGTACTACGCTGCTCTTAACCCTTCCATCGCAGTTGTGCTCTTTCCTGTAGTCGTGTTTGTTGAAATCCTCTTTGTCTGTGGACACCAGGGAACAGTTACTACTGTTGGAAAGTAACAAAGAAAAAACAATAAATAAAAACAAAACAAAAACCCAATAGACAATAATAATGTCACATCTAAAGTGGTAATTTCCAGAGACTATAATTAAAATTGTGGCCAATCAGAGCTTAACGCGAGTATGGTTGCCTTACAATAAAAATCTTGGATCTTTACAATAAAAAAACTCATGGATTGAATGCAGTGGTCAAATTCTGTGTGCACAACCTAAGGCACCAGGTAATTCTAATTCTCAAATTCCAATTCAAATCAATCATTTGTGTCCCATAAACTACATCTCCAAAAAAACCTGAGTGAAGTGAATCGTGGTGTAGTTTGACCTTTGACCCTTCAGATGTGTAACAATTATTCCTATTTTGCTTGAGGCTAATATTTTAAATTACATTTTTTATTTTTGTTACTGAGGAAAATGTCATTGCATTCTGTTCAAATTCAACATCTCTATCACTAAGCAACAGAATGTTCGATTTCAGCTCACTTCATTTTTTCTTTTCTAAATTGAGGTCTAAATCTTTGATCAACCAGCAGTTTCATTTATTTATTTAGTAAATACTGATCTAACCTGTCGTCTTACAGCATTATTAATTAACATACAATTCACAGTTTTGTCAAATTCACCTACAGTGCTGTATATAAGGCAGCATTAATTCCTCCCATAATGATGATTGTAGAGACATTTTGGCCTAGTTTAATTCAAAACCTTTTCGGTTTAGTTTTAATCAATACCGAACCTGTAAAACATTTTAAAAATCCAGCAAGACCATAAAATTCTTTCTCGCTGCACAGACTGTAGTGCTGGTGATTTCATCTACAGCCATTTTATGTCTCTTCAGTGACTTCAGTGAGTTCAGACTCATGAGTTCCCTGCCAAGTGTACTTTACACTTTATGGCATGTTTCATTTTATGGCAATTCATCTTTAAATACACATACTTTTTCATCTCAGCCAAGCATAAAGCAAAGGAGGCAGTGAGTCCACATTTGGAGACAGTTTGTCTGCCTGAGACTAAGGTCTCCCCCTGTTTTTCGCTATAGGAACCAACGATGAACCTTTGTCTACAATTCAGAACCTTTGACAAGTGTGAATTATTTTATTAACTTAAACCGCCATAGTTGGCACCAGTCTTTTTCTCTTTCATTGGTGGAAGAATTGAGTCAAAGTAGAGGAACACAAGATTACAGTTTAGGTTTAACTTAATTTTTTTCTCTATGTTTTTCTTTTTCTCAAAGATTAATACTTAAATAATTACAAATATTAAAAACTTGGCAGGATTTATCTGCTCCTTTTTCCCCCCTTGGAAAGCATCAGAACACACACACACAGAGACACACAACTGCACACACACACACCAACTGGAAACCTGATCTTGTCCATAATTCTAGTTCAAACGCTGGGGAAAAAAAAAATGCAATTTGGAGGAGAAGCCTGGAAACTTAAACAACAACGGCAGCATACCTAATGAACTTTGTGGGGAAAGATGAAAAGAAATTAGCTGCATGTCAGATATAATGTATGTGTGTGAGCCTGAGTGGATACAGGTTCCCAGAGTGGTTTTACTTACACTGTGCTTTGGCAACAATTTAGTAAAGAGCGCATTACTCTCTGTGTGATGAAGTGTAACGTTTGGACAAGCAGGGGCTTATCTTTCAAAGACTGTGATCCTTGTTTTGTGGAGATGCACAAAAGACTAATTAGCTCTATGATTTGAATTTTGAAGCAAATAATTGGGGATACAGTACACGGGATAAAACCAAGACACTGTATTTCTTGTTAGATTTTCTCTAAACAAAGCACAACCATTGTTCATATTATACTGCACCTCCACGATCACTGAATGACACGTTAGTTCAATACTAACCTTCATTCTTGAATTTATTTTTTCCTATCATTTATTACGACTGTGATGTTGCAATTAAATTGTCAGTGGGACGTAAATTGCTGAAGGAGCAGCGGTGGTTGTATTTGTTTATATATTTATATTTCTGGGTTGGAACTTAAATGTGTTGATTTTGATTAATTAGTTACCATATAATGTGTTGACAAAAAATTCCATAACGTCTGGTACACAGGCTGGACAGGCTCCAGCCCAGCAGGCGGCTAACATTAGCTACAACAGTCCTAGCACATACACCAGAGCTAACATTAGCTACAACAGTCCTAGCACAGACACCAGCGCTAACATTAGCCACAACAGTCTTAGCACAGACACCAGAGCTAACATTAGCTACAACAGTCCTAGCACATACACCAGCGCTAACATTAGCTACAAAAGTAAAATATTAAATATAAAAGCTATAAGTGCACTGTGAAGTTGAACTAATCGGCGAATGTAGCACATTGATTCAACACAAACTGATTTAATTTGAAACATGTTATTGTGTCAAATATTGCTGTTTGATAAATACTGTATGTAGTTAATCATGAGTAAATTAGGTAGCCTCTAATTAAAGCAACATATTTTAATTGCATCCCACCACAAGTACAAGTACCTTTACATGATACAGTTGGTTGTAATGGACCCAGTTTTGGCATAATGATGTAATTTAAATACAATAATGCAGTGTGCTCAGTCAAATCCCTGGCTGTTGCACCACATGTATGTGTGCAGTGAAAGGAATGGCTCTGAGTCTATTTGGAATTCAAAGAGATGGATTTCACTGGGAGTGTATAACAGATAGAACCGGTAACAAACAAAGCACAGAAGCAAATCCAACTTACTCTGCAGTTCTATTTTCAGGGAACAGCATCTCTGTGCTTTTTAATATTTCCACTGGCAATCTGAAATCCAGGACACTTTTCATGGTCATGCCTCTCCATCAGCCGAATGGCTGTGCCCTGGCAGATAGGCAGGCGCTCTTACTGGAGCAGTGTGAGTTCGCTTAGCTATAAAAGCAGCTATAAAAATCCCCTCCAGAACCAGCTCAGATGCTGACCATATGTCCGCATGTTTAACAAGGACAGACTGCACCTTTTCAAAAAGTGCCCGGAGTCTTGGGTTCAATCCGTCCATCGCTCAAGCTATTTTCTACTTTAATTCTCTTTACACTCACTTACTGCCCTCCAGGAAAGGCTGTAACTTTTCTTCATTCAGTTTTTAAAAAAAAATGCAAATTGAGACAAAGAAGCAAAGCCGTGTTACCTTTGTGCAAGTCCTGCATAGAGTTGCGTTAGTACGTGCTTTAAGGACAAATGACGTAAGTGTCATCACATTCTCAAGTAATATATTTCGAAGAACATGGAAGTGGAAGACTTGTCTGTCAAAGTCAGACCTTAATTCCATATTAATTCAATTTAAATGTCAAAACGTTATCTTCTGGCTAATCTCTTTATAATAATCTCTTTATTACCTTTTCAATAACCACAGTTATCACAGGTTGTCAACACTTTCATTTGGGCCACGTGGTGCCAGACCAGTTTTGGTGGTTACTTACTACTTTGTTTTTTTCCAAGTGCTCTTATTTCCTCCAAACATTAGATTAATTGGTCCATTTTAGGTGTAAGGGTCAATGATGTTTTTCTACAATACTTAATACCACACAGAGATACTATTTTAAACATTCTAGTGCAACTGCTAACACAGCTCCTCGTTAAAAAAAAAAGTACAGAAACACTGTACTGTGTGTGTGTGTGTGTGTACAAAAAGTGAACCCGCCCAGATACTGCCGCTGAAAGTCAAGTCACTACTGAAACCAAATCTACTCGCACTGCGCTGCATATGAGACCTAGCTACCGGCCTGGTTACAGAAGCGTTAGTAGCAACAATCTAACTGATGGCACACACACTCCAGCAGCGTCATCACCTGCCCTCGGATGACACATCATGTTGTAAAACCTTATGAATGTAGATTTACATTGCTATAATGTTGTTACATTTTTTTCTTTCTTTTTTCCTGCTATCTGATCAACCAAATCCAGTGTAATGATCTGCAACAGAGGTCTTCAACAGGGGGTCTGGTGACCAAGGAACTACAAGTATATTAGATCTTTGAAGTGAGTCAGGTGAGCTATAACTACAGCATATCCAAATTGTAAATATACTGCTGGAGTACTGACTATTTTAGCTGCAGCTTGGCATTTCAGTGGCAACGCTCGTAAATTATATGCCCCGAATATTTGTTTTGATGTTAAAAACATGATTAAAATGACAGCAATCATTAGACACTAAGCCCGTGCCAGCAGTTCTCGGTCCCTGTAGGCACCCTTTACTTGTTAGCGATGCTTCACGTCGGCCGTCCTGTCATTACCTCTGAGCTTTAATTAGTGGACACACCTGTCACCACCCTGCACAGAGACAGCAGGTCATACTGGGGACTTTGGGGATTTCCCTCTAAATCTGTACTTGACAAGTTCAGTGTTAGGACAGTGTTGATTTGCTCCTGAGAAAAACTGTTTTCTTGATGTTTTTTTTTTCCGATGCTGCAGCTGAAGGAGCAGTAGTCGGATGCACGTTTGCATATGTTTGTACATAAACTGTGGACATCTAGGTCAGACGGATTGGTCTGGTTGTGCAGAAACAAAAGGGGCAATGGGTTTGTTGGTCATCTGCCATGCAGGCAAGCAGAGTTAAAAGCCCAGAGTGACAGGCCTATTAGAGGCTAATGGAGGCTGCAACAGCTGAGACCTTCACACACACACACACACACACAAAGAAAATGAAAGACTACCACACCCAAGAACAACCTAGTGCCTCCCCTCCTGAGCTCCTCCATCAGTCTTTATCTTCACCCCGACCCCCCCGTCCTCTTTTCCTGTAGTTAAAGATTTTTACGGGTGAAGGAGTGGCACATGTCTGGGGAGATTGGATAGGCTCTCAAGTTGTCAGCCATCAGAAAGGGCAAGGACCCTCAGTTTTCATCCCAATCTCCTTCCTTTTTTCACCATGTTGTTGTACTAATCTCTGTGATTGGGCCACACACGGTCACATGGTCACTGCTCTCGTCTCCAGACACACAAATGCAGACAAACAGACCCACACTGTCTTATGCAGCAATTATTGAAATGGAAAAGGATTACAAATTGCACAAGAGTAAAGATCAGTTGAAAAATGAGCGACAAAATTCCTACTTAATTAACATCCCCGTCCTTCCAGTTATCTTTCTCACAGCTGACATCATTTTTGGCCGCAGCAGACAAGACGACTGCAATAGTTTGTGTCTGTCTTCAGCCATCGGAAAAGATGGCTGAACATCTGAAACTATGGAGCACTTGTGTGTTTGGGTGACCCTGGGGTACAGTCACGAAGTGGAGAAACTTGGGCCTGGTCTGACCTTCTGGTGAGCTGCGGAATGCTAAATATGTAGCAGGAAACAAGCTAAACATCTATCTGAGTACATAAAAAGCCCAACTGTTCGCCTGCGGGCTAGTGTATGGAGGGACACAACAGAGGTCAGAAGGCTGCTGCGGTTGATAAACGTGAGTGTGTCTGAGTATGTGTGTGTGTGTGTGTGTGTTTCTGTGCGAGTGTGGGCGATGTTGATGATTACTTCTAAGAGGGTCTACAATTAACCCTCAGCGTCTCTTTGACCCCGTCATTCCCATACTTAACCCCGCAGAGGTCAGAGGACAACAGGCTCTAAGTGGTCACTGGGTCTTTAAATGGGCGATTCAAAAATGCATTTGTAACAGTGAGAAGAAAACAGAAGACTTTTTTAGAAGAGTGGAAAGAACAAACTGCCACTGACATCACGTGGCTTTTTCGCAAATCGTCAATGACTGTAATGCGCTCTGCAGCCTTTCGGTTTTCTCGATTATTAGGAGGGTTTGTGACCATTTCCTGGTTCTGAATGTGCTTCGGCTTACGTACAGTATGTAGTGTGGTCATCAATGAGTTGCACATGTTGAGGTAGAACTCTGAAGTGGAAAAAATATTCTGTTGACTAGGGACTGTATACTCTCACTTTAAAGCTGTTGATCCAAAAGTAGTAGCCACACTGCTGATTTATGCTGAAAATACACTGATTTATATTTATATGGACTTATATTCATAGATTCAATAATAAAAGCAATTTCGTAAGGAACAACAGTGCACTGGAGATTTAAAGCAAAAGTATAGGTGTTGACATGGGTGGGGCTTGAGTTGACAGTGGTCTACTATCTACAAAAGGGGGCGCTGCAGAAAATGTTGCAACACAGGTTTACCCAACCCAACGTCTGGCGAACCATGCGTACTTAACCCTCCTATTGTCGCTTATGTTTTGTACACACCCAGCGTACTCGCAACAGGTTTGCATCTGCTCCCAGAATCAGAATATGAGGAAAAGTTGGCACGCCGTGCAGTACAGGAGCACGATGGCTGATAAAACGCCTTATATTCTCAGGCACCTGGTCACCAAAGGACAACACAAGGGTTAAAAAAAAGATATTTTAAATTAAGATTATAATTATAAAGAAGTTTATAATTTTATATATATATATATATACATATCTTTACTTATTAATTTGCTGCTCAACATGTTCAGTGAGAACGGTGCTCTGATCCTCGTCCCCACCCCTTGATGCCCTTGTAATCCTTATCGTCCTGACGTCGTGCTTTAAAAGACTGCCTTCTCAATTTCATGATTAATGATCTGAAAGGCAACTGGATGGCTGTTTTTTACCACAGTAATGTCTTTGGGTGTTGAAGGATGGTTCAGGTGAGGTGCTCATTGCTGGAGGTCACATATGGTTTCTGATTTATGAGAGTCAAAAGCAGAGCACAGTATCAGTCATTAGTAGTGACTGACTCAAGAGATGAATACACACACAGCCCTTTTTTCCCCCCTCCACAAGGATCTGTTCAATTTTAACCAAATAACCCAAAAAGCTGCCAGTGTCAGGGATTTACTGTGACTCATTAACTGAGTTAATCTTACGTTTATGCTCCCTCTCTTTTTTCCCCCCTACGTTACAATTCCCGGACAATGAGTTTCCCCGTTTCCCCAGAAGGTAGTCACAGAGCGTACTCCCTCCATGTAGACCCCCTGGATCTCAGTGCAGCACTTTGAAACAAGGGTTTGTACGAGGAAATGATTTTTCAAGCAGATGTGAGGCACTGAACAATCAATTTTTGTCACATCTGCAAAATACATTTTGCCCAATTAGTCATACAACTATGGCATGAAACAGGCACACAATAAACCTTTAACCCAAAACAAGGAGTTTAAGACTCTGATTCCCAACCACTGAACAGTGCGCCATGAGAGATCATAATAATAATTTCACTTAATTTTTCTAAAAACCATTACTATGGTACTGCAGATCTCCATTCGTTAACTTGACAGTGACTGGCAGAACAATGAACACTCTCTCACTAGGTGGCAGCACATGGCTTTAAAAAAACAAAAGGCTAAGAGTTGGTGAAGCTCTCCATGCATCTTTCTTCAATTCCTGTAGGTAGACCAGCCTTGTGTACAACTTAACAGGCTGCGGTTTCATACGAAGTCAGTAGATTGTGAGTTAAATTGAAACTAGAATATCGTTATATTGTATTGTAATTTTTGTGACATTTTCGTTTTGTGGTGTGCTGGATTTTTCTATGCGGTTGTAGCTCAGAAAGGTTTGGGAAACATTGGTTAAGAGAAACGTGGGTTTCATTTGCATTGTCCTGGGACAGGGGTTTACAATTCTATACAGTAACAACAATAGTCAGAGAGATGATGAAAGAGAAATCTCTTCAGTGTTTGAAAGAAACTGCCGGTGTTTATTTTAAAATGAACGGAATGATAGAGAATGAAAGAAAAACAACAAAACCACTGTCGGCAGTGTGAGATGAGAGAGAGAAGTCTCAGGTTTAGGTCAGAAGAAGACCCATCAATTCATAACCCAGTGCTCTCGCTCAAAGATGACTATGGTCACATACTTACTTAAGATCATTCTAGTGGTCGTTAGACGGCGCTTTAGTTGGATGTTGTCAAACAGTAAATGTTCTCTGGGGCAAAGTTTCACTTTTTCTTTCGCTTTACATTGATACTGAAGTTAGGCCTGTAAACAATAAAGGGTTTACAGTAATGTTTGTGGTTCATCAGACTTTCCTACCTTTAATCCATACTGCACCAAAACAGTGATTTAACCTCTCACCCATTTCCTTCTTAACAGCCTCTGCTATGAAGTCAAAACATATACGTATTATGTACTTTATTCTACCTAATGCCGCTCTTCAGTGTTGAGTACATTTCGTTGTCCCAAATCAACAAAGTATTGAACTAACACTTGTTTGAAGGTCAGTTACTACACCTAAGACTAAATACAGTGGCTAAAATTACAAAAATTTCGTTGTCATTTTGATTTGTCCCAAATCAACAAAGTATTGAACTAACACTTGTTTGAAGGTCAGTTACTACACCTAAGACTAAATACAGTGGCTAAAATTACAAAACCACAGACAACATTCCTTAAAAGTCAATAGCTCTCTTCACCCCTGACTTATTTACTTAACACTTCTGAAACAGCAGGGCCTGGCATGCAAACATTATGCTGGCATTGCACTTTCAGGGTGGTTAGTGCCCTTGCCTTACACTGGTCTGAGCGCTATCTCTAATCAATGGTGTTTTTATATGAAGTTTGAATGTTCTCACTATGACTGGGTTTCTACCCACAGTACCAAAAAGTGAAAAGCCTCTAAATCAGGGGTGCCAAACTCAAGGTCCATGGGCCACTGATGTCCCAAGACTTTCCCACATCTGGTCCACTCTATATGTCAATTATAATGTAGTTCATAAATGTAGGTTTATGCATACTAAGTAAATATAAAATATCATCCCTATTCCCAGGACAGTACAATAACAACTGTACAACAAACTCTACCATTAAAGTCCATTGTCTCTGAGTTGTGTATGCGAATCCCTCAAATTCAGTCAACTTCTTATAATAATATTATGGTTAAATCAAGTATAACGTGACATAACATAAGCAACACCTTCTGACATTTATCAGCTGGAGACGACAAATCCATGTAAAACACTGTTGAGCAGAATGACCGTGGTCAGCGGAATTACTACTGTTTTCTTCTGCGAAAAACATCAGTGCGTGATTATAGAGGAGACGAGCAGCAGGATCAACGAGTCCACGGCAGATTTTTGTTTGAATTACAAGTGCATAGGAGCACACTTTATCTGTGCTGCTCTGTCATTTGCCCTCACATACAAGTCTGCTGCTGTGTCATTAAGTTGTACCCAACCACACGCAAACGTTTGCACATGCACAAACAAAACACCGAGGAGTAAATGTGCAGGATGGAACCACAGAAGTACTTTCCCATAACTTTAAACCAGAGACTTCATATTCAAACTTGTTATATTTGGGAATTTAAGGCCATTTTAACTGATAAAGTTTCACTTGAAAAATACCTGACACGAATGAATCTAAAACCAGTAAAACTAGTAAACATTTAGTTTCTTCCTCCAGCATAATTGCCAGATTTGGTGTAGGGTTCAATTCCAACCTTTAAGGATTAGCTATGGCGAAATTAAAATGTATTTGATATTCAAAGTAGGACAGATGGTTTGAAACTTTTCTTGCAAAGTATACAATATATATTACGTGAGTAGTTCTGATGCCACACTTTTACACTTTTCAAACTGTGGTTTTGTCGAAGGGTGACTAAGGAGAGACGGGCAACAGCAACTTGGAAAATTCAACATTTTCTATTTCTTGTCAAGACAGTGTGGCAGCATAAGGTGAATCCCCTTTGTTTCATCGCGACACTTTCACATTCTTGGTTCAGGCAGACTTGTCAATTTTCTAAAGGTGATACGGGACATGTGCAGTGACAGCCACACAATGGTAAGGTATGCTGTCAGAGTGACAGATGGGTTCAAGGCAGAGGTGGGGTTACATTAGATATCAGTTATGGGGCCTTCTTGTTTGCAGTGCAAATGGACAGATTGACAGATGAGGTCAGACAGGTCATCTGTAGTGAGAGTAAGGCGCAGGTGGAAGAAAATCCGGGTAAGTGGAATTTGAAAGTTTGAAAACTCTTGCCTTTGAGCAACGTTTTACCCCAGTCACCTGTGCCCAACGTCACACAACAAGGCTACTTCTGACCGTGCTAGAGAGGCTAATTCAGTTATTTGGTGTGCCACAGCTAATTACTCCACTTTAGAACTTTCATGTTAGATGTTAGAGAGGCAGCGCCACAGCACCACATACAGGGACTGGAGTCACCAACAGAGGCTCCGATTAAACACATTAGCTACATTGTGTCCGTGCACAGTGGCAGCATTTAAAGTCAGACAGAATCATCAGGCATTAAGAAAAAAACTGATTTTGTTGGTTATTCTTTTAATAATATATCATCTGCTAACCTGATTTACCAAGAATGCCTTTGACCTTCGGCTGTAAAACTTCCACGAAAGCGTTAAGTAGGGTGGTACCCATAATAATATTCTGCAGAAAGGAGGGTCAGTTCATGGAGCCAGGCTTAGATAACACACACAGCATGAGACGTGTAAACAAACAAAGGAACCCAACGTGGTTTGCACTGCTTAGTTGTTATGTGCAAAGGGCTTTGGGTGTGTCTGAGCACATTGTAAAATGCAAGAAAAAAAAACAAAAACCAACAAGCAGAAGAATAATTATTAAACTATATTACACCAGCGTGGCAGAACTGTACTTCTATTCATTTTTGCAAACACAGATTTAATTTTTAAACCCCATAAAAACCAACCCCTTTTACCGGGGACGATTTTACACATGTAAGCTATAAAAATGCTCACATTATAAATCCTTTAGTCTGAAGGGAAGGAGTAGAACAACAGATGCTTTCCTCTCCAGCTGTGTCGTTTTTTCATCACTCTCTCGGAGTACTGTTACAGGTCTGGTTTCGCAAGCATAAATTCAATCAGGAAAATCAACTTAGTGTTCATTTTCATCTTTAATGAGAAAGAGGAAAGGATTACTGAGGTGCTGCTCTGCCCTGTTTTCTTTAGAAAGCTATGGCTGTTTGGAGAAGGAGGCCTAGAGAAGTGGATTAACTAAAACCCAAAGGGAGGAAGATTCACTGGACAACAACTGAAATGCCAGAACACAGAAGTGTAAGAGGTTTTCCCTTCCAGCTTAAAATAAATAGGACCGGGGAGGACAGGGGATGAGAGAAATGTAAAACACATTTTCAGCCTTTGCCATGACATGATAGACCTGTACTCTAAATGGTGTTTTGGAATGGATTTTTTTTATTATCCTTATTATCAAGCAGGTAAAATGGCATTTCCACAGAGTCATGCTAAAGACTCGTGTCTTGATGGCACCAAGTCATTACAAAGACAGTGGACCCCTCAATTTATTTTGCAAACATCTGGCCAAAGTATGCTATTATACACTAGTGCAGGAGTCCCATATTTGGTACCGGGCCGCGGTGGGACACAGTGAAAAAATGTACGTCATATCCTCGTACGTTTTTCTTTCAAAGATAATCTGTCAATGTTTCAAAACAACAGGTCATTCAGACTTTGATACTAGCAGAATAAAATCTAAAAGATGTTTGATGTTGAAAATGTAATGATCCTTCAACAATGGCTTGGTATTACCAATCCAAATTGACGGCTGATACCGGCCGACCAGTCCTACAAAAAACCGCTGGTGACCGCTGACAACTTGTGATTTTTCACATCGACTCATCTGACAATTATGTCAAAGTGGAGTCCGTGAGTCGTTTAATGACGTCATCACATTGACAAAGGAGGAACTACAAAAACACACATGCCAACTATCAGCACGTAACTCTCATGTATTACTTTCATAACCTGTGCTAATGAAGATAACGTATTAATTTGCAAACAAGCAATAATACAGTGTTATGAACAACTTGAGGGCCAAATAAGGAGTAAAGTTATTGGATCCATACTGGCATCAGAAGATACTTCAAGATGTAGCATTGGTATCAGTATTAGATATCTCAAAATAGAACCGATGGATACAAAAACAGCACCAAAACATAAAATCCAACAAGTACTTTTAGATGCACCGACAAGTCAAATCAACGTGCTTCAGAGTACACTTGCTAAAATAATACTGCATGGCTCCCAAAAATGAAGAAACATCAACATTTTATAAACTGCGTTAGCAGCACTAGCATTAGGGTCTCGAAGAGAAGAACGTGTGGTTACTGTATGTGAAACTACTACTTCACCACCTTCACACAAAAAGTAGGCCATTCCTGTTACCCCCAGCAGTTTCAGAAACCCCATTCATTGCCCCCCACACAGAGCTGAGAAGGTGATGAGCAGCAGACGGCCCTAACTCTCAGTGTGGGATACACATGTTCTACGCTCTGCTCTGTATCTACGACACTCTGCTGGTTTATGTTCCGACCATAGTGTGATGTCTCCCCCACTACGAAGACCTTTTAAAAAAAACATAGGTCACAATATGACTTTTACAACACACCTTTGACATATTGATGGCCACACAGAGAATTCAAATGCAGAACAACTTCTGGTAAATTGTGCACACAAGTTAAGTTTCATAAGTTGAAATACATATTTTTTCTAATCAGATATAGCATTTCATTTTGATTTGACAACTCCTCGTTGAGAAGCTCTACTCACTTTATGTCCAGTTGGCTGTGGTAAATGTAAAAGTTTAATTTGATCATGTTTTGTCTAATGTGACGAGAGTTATGTCAGTTTGAAGATTTTTGATTTAATACACAATGATTTGTTTCTTTTTGGATCGACATAGTCTTATGTTAATAAAAAGAAAGCATAACCAGATGTAACATTTTCCTGTTTTGTCCTCACTGTGGTTAGGGTTGAGCTCACACATGAACACACACGAGCGCACACACATACACACACACTGCACATCAACTCATTTCCTACTGAGCTGTGCACCTCTTTAACAGCCTTACAGTTCACTGCATATTTAATGAAATCCAATCCTAAAAGTATCAATACTTGTACTTGGTATTGGAGCAACCCTATGTACATGCATAAATAAAAATGCCTATATCACCAAACAAGCACCACAAACAGGTTGTAGAGGCTTTTTGCATAAGACTGACACATATTACGCTTCACTAAAGCCTGTTTTTTTTGGTGCATGTATCCAACTAGCTATTCTGTATTGACACAGAGAAGCCAATTGAAACTGGGCTTCAACAGTGTTTAACACACAAATATACGTAAAGAAAACCACATCAGATAATGAAAACTGATTTTGAAAAGATTAGTTGAGCGGTTTTCAAAGTGGGGGCCACAGGGGGCAATAGGGAGCCTCAGAAAATTGTAGAGGAGTTTTTTTTTTTTTTTTAAATAACAACACAAACTGCCGTAATAATAACTAAATGCACCTCGTTTGACAGCTGCAACTACAGCATGACAACGCCAACCTTTCCATTTGGGCCTCTTATGAAGCTGCTCTGCTCCTGAAGCTATCATGTACCTAGCTAGTGCAAAATGGGCAGGTTTTTGACAAGAAATAGACTGAAGGAACAGACCAACAGTTTATTATTATTAATTATTAATAATACTCCATTTATTATTAATAATTGTAATATGCTATACAATTACAATCATTAATGAATACTGAATAAAAGTAAGAAAATATTTTGTAGCATTGTCTGTGGCTTTGTATTGTAAGGAAACTGAGCTTCCGAAAAAACTTTTATTAGAATTTGATTTAAATAGCAGCACTACTGGAATGTTCTTCAGAACGAAACATACAAAAAAAAAAAACCTTATCATCATGGACACTCATTAACAAGGAAGAAACTAGGATTTCTTCCTAGTTAATTTGTCACTGCATTAAAATAACTCATTAACAAACTGAGCTGCCGGTTTACATGGTTTCGTTTTTGCATAAATGAGAGTCTGGTCATATATATATTTATGACATGGTGTTTAGAAGTGGGACATTATGGGGGTCTCATTCTGATGGTTTAAATGATAGCAGCCGTGAAAAACAAACCACTGTGCGTCACTGCCGTAGCGCTTTACTGACTCATGAGCGATGACAGGTTAACCTATGTGTAGGCAGGATAGACCACAGAAGAGGTGGGCGGTACAGATGGTGAGCCGCACCATAGCTGGGAATCCCTTAGCCTGATGAGAAGAGGTGTGTTGAGTGTGAGGGGATAAAGTTGGGTGCATAAGCTCAGCAGATGTAACCGTAAAGCAAAGAATTACATCTGGTCAGGTAGGCAGCTAGTGCAAGCTCAAAGGTCGAAGGTCTTTTCTTGGGTTTACACTTGTTGAGTTGTAATCCCCGGGAAAAATCCCAAGAAAGAGAATACAAGAAATAGAGGTCTGTGGACATTTTGATCATGTTGTCTACTTGGTGAAAATGTTTCTTGTCATTTCAGGTAAACGCTAAANAGGAATGCCAAATAGACCAGGATTTACCAGCAATTGTTCCATAAAGCTACGTCCATTTAATCAGTAGCCCAACATACATATACATATACGTATACACCATAACTACTTTACAGTACCAGTAGTTGTACCTTAAAGTTACATGCATATATATATATGTATATATATGTGTAGCTTTATGGTACAACTACTGGTAACTGGTACTGGTACTAACTGGTAAACCTGATCTATGATCTCAAACGACTATTAAATGGAATTATTTCACTGCATGGCCCTCAATTGCAACAACTACTAGTAAATCAGTGAAAAGTCTTGGTTTAAAACAATATGTTGTTTTGGGCTTTTCTGTGACTTTAGCTAAGTGTGATATAGTTTAACCTTAGTTTGAGCAATTTCAGGGTTAACCTTTTAAGTATGATTTTATTATTTGTAAAGGTATGGGGAATGTTCTTCTATGCATTTTTCTCTTTTGATCCATATTTGGATAAGTAAGCAGTACTACATTTGAGTGGTCAAGACCATATATTTCAGACATTATGAACTCTCATACAAGTTATATTAGCATGCTGGAATGATGTTACAGTCTATTCATTCTAACATTTCATCATACTAGAGTTCTGCAGATTACCTATAGTATTTTCAACCACTACATTGTTAGTAATGTTACTGTATTTTAATTACTAATACAATCAAGTTCTGCGTGTCTGCCAGTGGAGGTACTGACAGACTCTCTGTTATGACCCGAGGGTACCTCCAGATGATGTGAAATATGTTAAAGGTAATGTAAGGTGAACCTCACATTACAGAGGTGACAGGCCTTATGGGGGCAGCAGTGTGAGCGATAATGTGTTTGGGTAGAAAGAGAAGTACGAGAATGGCCAGTTATGTGAAACTTGCCTTCTGAAAACAGAGCCCCCTGCTGACATGTGAAACCTGAAGTGCTGATTGAATTTGGTCATAATCACTAACATACATGCACGTACAGAAAAGCAACAGTCAATCTGGCTCTTCACAGTTACTAGAAACTTTCTCACACACACAGGTTCGCCCGTGTTGTGCTCAGGATGCATTTTGCGTGCGATTGGACCAAAAGCCTCCTTGATAAAACCTGCACAGACGTCTGGGATTTTTGGCTGTTACCATGGAAAATCCTGTAGGCCGTACCACAGGAGCTTTTTTCTTTCCAGCCCTGGATTTGTGCCCAGATGTGCTCCACCTGACGGCTGTTCCTTCTACTCAGCATCCAGAAGGACCACGCCACGAGACCCAGACTGGAGCACAAACACAGGCCGGACAGTAACGTTTGGCAGGTGTACATAGAAAGAGAAAGTGTGGGAAAGACAGGTTCATTTTGGACTGACATGAACTGCATTTGAAAGCAGGGGTGTGTGTTACAGGTAGGGAAAAAGTGTTGAAGAAACCAAAGAGCTTGCTGTTGTGGGTATAAGGAGGTAAACCCAGACACAAACATAAACACTGGCGAGCACTTCAATAAGCCCTCTCTCTGGCTCGCTGCTACACAACTGCCCCTATTTATCCAAACATAAACAAGTGTAAGACTGAAGAATCAGACAGGCCTCAAACGTCTCAGAGAAACTACAGCATCAAGAAAGCTAAGAAATAGGCAAGTAATGGTGGATGTTGCTGTTTCACTCAGTGTGAAAAGATCAAACGGACTGGAGCATTTGGCAAAGTTTGATTCTGTGTCAACACTGAAGTCATATTGACTGTAAACTGAATGTCCATAGAAAAATGTCATCCTTTCATCATCTCTCTGACAGTCTCTCTAAAGGCAAAGACTTTAAATAGACAAAACGAAACAGCTTCAAATTTCACTTCGTACCAGAGCGACACATTAACGCTCACCCACACTCAGAGATCAGGGGAGTGGAGGGGAGGGGAGGGTAAGGCCATCTTTTCATGGGCTTCTCTTCTGATGACCAGAGCATGAAGTGTGACTGACACACAGCAGGCACAAGCGACTGATGATAAACACGGCAGACAGACATACACGCCGAGTATGTGTGCGTGAGAGACACATTGTCACAGCAGCCGTGGCTCCTTGGTCTGGCTAGTAATGACATCATGCCTGGACCAGCTCCCAGAAATCCCTGCTGCTGGCACATGACCAGGCTATACTGAATTTCCTTAGAGCAGACACTCACACGCTCTCACACTCACACACAATCACAAAGATACAGACAATTATGTTGTGACCCCAAGGAGCAATCACACAATTATACTTGTTGACTTCAATTGTCAATTGAAGATTAGAAAAGCAGTTACTCACATTATCAACTTTATAATAGGAGTAAAGAATGCAACAACATTTTAACAGCACTATTATTAACCAAGTCAGGAGCCAAAACACGGACGACGGTTCCTAACACGGAAATAGAGGGGTTTACCGTGATCTACGGTGGATCCCTAAGCAAAGAGCAAACTGTCACAGTGGTAGGAAGGACAAATGACATAAAGACAAGAGTGAAATAGAAAGAAGAGACCCTGTAAATCCACCATATGAGTTAAAACTGTACATCACTACCCATGTCCCTCACCCACGCTAACACAGTGGTAACATCATAAACTGGGACATAGAAACCTCAAGAGTCTGACTTACACCTGTGAGCCATAATGAAGGGCAAACAGTTCCCATAAAACAACACAAACGAAAGAAAGTGAACGTAGCGCAGTTCAATGTACGGCACACAACCAGCGAATGTTAACAAAGCCGTCTTCTGCGTATAGCTCCACGTGACGATGTATTAGGTTCCCTGTATATATAATGGCAACATGTCACTGAAGATGATTGCAATTTGAAAAGGAACTTAATTATTTAATTAGCAAGAATTTGACAACAAAATGAGATGGAGATAATAGATGAGTTCTAACACGCGCTGTAATGCGAACACGTGTCCCCGGCAGCACCTGTGCATTGGATGTCACTTGTCCATCAAGGATGAAAAAAAAAAAAAGAACAATTCAGCTGTTGGAGGAAGTCAGCATTGTTTGGTAAAATCTATATACTGTACATCCTGTACATGAGAGGAAAACACAACCTGCAGGAAAACCTTCTGCCCTCTGACCTTTTTGCTCTAAGACGACAGTATACACTCCATTTTAAACAGGAACACTACATTAAATATAACTATTCATATGGTTTTCAATTCATTTAATTTAAGAGTAATAATAGGAGTATAAGATTTTGAATGTTGTTAGTAATGTTGTCAAGTACACAAAAGACATCACAAAATAACAATCTTACAGCGTGTTAGGTGTTAAATGTTATTGGTTGTTGTTTTTGGTTGATATATTTTTACATTTTCCTTTCCACTGAGTTGTGAACCTTTACCTTAACATTCATGAGAAGGTGATTTTCAGGACATGCAACACAATGCTGCTCTAACTACATGAGGACAGATGTATGTGATTTTCCACCTTGTACTTAGAGTTGCCATGTGTTGCCAAAGGGCCCGAGGACTCACAAAGCTAACTTCACTGCCAAAAAAGTCTAGGGGGTTAAAAATGTGAAGACTTTCCAAAGCAACAATCTCTGGCAGTTTCATCTGCTGTAGCCTCAGGCTCCCCTCAGTGCTCCTGATACCGGGGTGGACTACATTTCCCTAGATTTCATACAAATAACATTAAGTTTGTTTAAGGGTACGATCTGTGAGTTGATATTTTGGACCAAACACATGAGTCTGCCTGGTTGGTTTTCCTACTCTATCCGGTGATTTAATGCCCTTGTTTTTGTCTTTGAGAAGTTCTGAAGGATTGGGGCACATGGTTCACTTCCTAGGACTGGAAGTGTACCAGACACTCTGTATGGGGTCTGATTCTCACAATACCACTCAGATAGACATAACATACGTATGTGTGTGTGTGTGTGTTGTGTTGTACTTGTTTGTCTTAAATTGACTTCAGGGATTCGATGTTTATTTATCTGTGTGTATGTGTGTGTGTGAGAGTGGACCATACCATAGAGGTCAACTTGGGCCAGCTGCCTTGAGCTGATGGAGTGAGCCACACACGTGCTGAACTGTGACCTTAAGACAGACTGTAGGGGGAAAGCAAGAGAGGAGAAAAAAGTTAATTGTGTGACAGCGTGAATGAAAATGTTTATAAAATCACTCACATATTAATCAAAACAAAGATTTTTTTTTACCTTCTTTACATAAACCACTGGCCATATCAGCCTTACAATACTGGCAGACTATATAAATGTAAATAATGTTGATAAATGAATGTTGTTTCGACTGAGTCACATCATAAAACTCCCTCGGACTCTGTTGGTCTCGTTGCTCATTTCCCATTTTTACAAATATCCAATTGTTATGCATGATTGATTATGTTGCAGTTTAAGTCGACGCCGTCACATGAGTAAAAGAAGATGATGAAGAAATATCACTTTGACTGTAAAACACCAGCAACAGAAGTGATGCATGGTCAAGCAGAATACTAATGAGAGTTGGTTTCAATATTTATGTTTTGAAAACAGAATAATGTAGCCCATTCAGTTATATTTTTATTGTGTTGTTTTTCTATCAACATGAGTGAAGGTTTAATCTCTTAGATTAGGAGATACAAGGCCTGCCTGTTGAACAATAAGCCAGATGTAAAAAAAACAGTGATGAAAAAAACTGTGTCGCAACAAAAGAAAAACTGAATACAGACTTTCTTACTACGGACATAAAATGAAAACGAAAAAACAAGTTTCGGTAACTAAACCCAGGTGTGTGTGTAAAGTCACACTATAAAAGATGAAGGTTGAATTTATGAAGATGAGACTGAGAGGAGCCGTACAGAAAGCAAATGTTCACTGAAGCATAGAAAAAACAAGCATCTGCTTTTACGTATGACGACTCAAAACCACTGGAAACGCTGTGCACGGAACCCGGGAAATAACTCCTGTTTCAATCACACAGGAGAAAAGACTGACACAAATACAGACACAGGAAGGTAAATTAGTAGAATGGAGTACAGTGGTGAGAATCAACAGGCTATGGTCATCCCTGGAAACCTTTAGATTTTGTTATTTTTTTAAATGTACAGTGGAACCTCGAAAACAAGTACGAGCACACTTATCGACGTTAACGCTAGGTATTGTATCTACGTGATTTTCTCTCTATTTTGTGCATTATTCTTCATAATAGTGATGAGTCCTAGGAAAGGGAGTGGTAATGATGGTAGAGAGAAGGAGAAACGCATGATGACCATGGAAATAAAGCATGAAATTGTCGATAAATATTAGCGTGGTGCACGCTAAAGAAAAAATACAAATCGAAAAAAGCAAAAAATTAAAAAATAGAAAAGTAAAAAAAAAGCTAAGTTAATTCTAAGTTTACATAAATTACGTTGGTTTGTGTATGTCTCTACCATTGTTATTAGCACTAATACGGGAGTTTTTTAAAGGGCCAGAACGGATTAATTTTTTTTTAATTTCTTATAGGAAAAACTGATTTAAGATACGAGCACGAGCTTACGAACGGATTATGCTCGTATCTCCAGGTTCCACTTTACTCTGAAAGATCAGGCTAATTACAGGACAACATATATATTTACTGTATTCTTATCTGGTGACTATAAGGATAAAGGTTTTTCTGCTCTCACCACTCAAGTTTTTTTTTCTCTATTCACCATCCACTGTCTCTAATATGTCCTTTAAAACCAAGTGATTCTTGTTGACACACCTTTAATAAACTACACAACAACAAAGTAGGATCCTGCAGTCCTGTAGGACTTGGTGGGGAAACCAAATAAATATATAAATATATAAATAAATATGTGAAGTGTGTGGATTAGTCTGAATAATAAAGAATATTTTCCTGAAATTCAGCACGAGAAATCTGATGAACATATTGCATGTGTTCCATAAAAGTGCATTCACAGAGCAGCTTGAACAATAGAAGCAGTGCTTTAGGAAGGAGAGGGGAGTGTGTGTGTGGAGGGGTGTTCATGTTCATTTAAACAAGCAGAGTGTGGCTGTGGGCCCGAAACAGCCAGCAGTACATTTCCATAACAGGAAAGGTCAGAGCTGCGGCTATGACGGCTTAAGAGAAGCTAACACAGTCTTTTCTGGGAGCTCCCAGCTGACTGGATTTAATTTATTGCATTAATAAAATGTTACATTTTGCATTCTGTATGGTGTCACTCCAGTTAGCACATTTATTTGACATTTAATTCATGTTTTTAGTTTATACACACTATACTGTTATATTTCTCTGGGGGCATTTCATATTTTATTATTTGTAACTATATTATAAATTAAAAATGAACTTGTTTTTTTTTTTTACATTGATGCAGCTACAGTGCTAACTGTTATAAATGTAGCATTTGTATTATTTTTTCTGAAATTATCTGTTGTATAGATAGCAATTACATAAAGTAATACAACTTTAAAATCTGTTTTGAAGCAGCATCCTGGTCGACAGAACGACTCCTGGCCTCATAAAGTACTGCGTCACTGTTGACACTGCCTTGAAACCTACTTAGGTCTTTCCTGTATATAATTAACTACTGCCACTGGTATTTGACTGAATAGATGCCTGTTTTGGTTAATAGTTGACTTCTCTCCCACACTGTTAGCATTAGTTCTGCTAACTCACAAGAAGTGTTTTCAATCTTTTCTTAGTCTACAGCAAGTAATAAATAGAAATAATACTTCACGTAAAGGCAAGTAAGAGGCTGTACTTCAGTTTGGTAAGTAGTTTCAGTTTTAAGTAATCTCATGCACGGTGGTTTATATGCAGAAGATACTGCTGATGGCATAACCTGTAGCGTCAAAGCAATCAAAGTGCTCTGATTGGTCATTGATTGGTTAGTTGTAGTACTTAGCCAGGCCAACCAGGAGTAAACTCTGTAGTCGCTCCGACACAGGGCATCTGTTTAACTGGTTGTAATAAGAAGCACAATCCAAACGCCATCCAAGACTGGATCACCACTACATTCATGTTTTCAACCGATTTTGCCCACTTAGCCACACGCCCAACTGAAGCCTCCATTCTGAGAAACGTAAAGTTAGACACAGCAGCGATCATATTTAAGTACGTTTAAGCATTCCAAAGACCAGAGCTCGAGGTATCAGGTCAGATTTAAAGCTGCTGGCAAATCTTAAAGTAAATTTAGTAATATTACTTTACAAGTTGGCAGTAAAAACAATCAGAGGTCACAAAATGTAATGTTGAGTCAACGTGCAAATGTGCCAAAACTATATCAGACACACTGACTGTTTTCTGGACTCCTTCCTGCGTTACTAATGACATCACATTTGTTGAAGTATCAGAAAAAAACTGGGCCAAGTTTTTTAGGGCTGACAGTCCAGAAGCGAGACCAGGATTCAGAGTTGGAGTCTTAAACCCGCTCTGCTTTAATCACAAAATCAAACAGAGACTTGATCTGTCAGCCTGTATTATATCAGATACCAAAAAAACAACTATTTTCTAATTCAATTCATATTGTAATATTTAAAAATAAATACTTTAAATCTGTCAGGACTGCTGAAGAGACTCCCATAGCGCAAAGCTCACTCTTCCTCCCTCAGTCTATATACATACATATACAGAAATACACATTTTTTCTACACTACTTTGTGCTTTTACTCTCTTTACTCTCTACTCCTTCACTTTACTACTTGTAACTACAGTACTGCAGCATCTGATCCTGTTGTCATTTGTTTTTCATTCATTTTCAATAATATTATAACATTTGTAAGAATCCATTACTTTTACATTGGTGCTACAATGACACACACATATATATATACACATATACTGTATGTATATATAGACACATATATGTGTACATATGTATATATAGACGCACTAACATACATATATATTCATATACTATTTATCTTAAGCCATGGTGTTTATGGCACAGCAAAAATATGGAACGCTTGTTATGAATGTGGTTACAATATGTCATTGGAACACTTTAAATTTTTTTGGTCCATGTGTTTGTTTGTATGCGCGCACACCGTACAAATGCACACTCTCACACACAGTGTTTGAAGTTGAGTTATGTACAAAACAACAGCGGAGGAAATGGAAACTGCTTCTGGTCTTTCTCTTGGACCAGGCCTCATGGCCTCAGGGGGCTCATATAGGAATACAACTTTCCTTGAGGGCACTCTCATATACCTCAACACCTGCAGCACACAAAAGCCCTCTGTGCGTCAAAGAGTCAACTAAAATGTTGCTCACTGACAACAAGGAAACAATGTGGTCTTAGAAAGGTATGCTGGCGTAGGGACTAAAAGGATACAACCGGTAGCAATAGAAAAAAAATATATATTAAAAATGAAAATGACATTGACGTTGCTTAAACCTGGCAGCGATGCAGCAAATGCTTGACAGGGAAAACAAGCATGGATTTAGAGCATAGGTTTGCCCTTGGAAAAAATATCATAGAAGCATTTAAACTTTGACAAATGATATTATAGCTGGGAGTATTAGTAAAAATGCTTTTGTTAAAGTGTCCATTAAAACAGTCAGGCTCAGACAAAGATATAGTCTATTTTTTTGGGGGGGGGGGTAATGTGATAAAATCTCCTTCACAAACATCTTGGTCCTTTACAGCAGCTCCCCCTTATCCACAGGTTTCTTTGTAATAACAGTGCTTGCAGGACTGAGGCTAAAACAATATTGACACTGGGGTTTTGGAAACGACAAAACACGGCTAATAGACATAATCATCTGACACAATTATCTGCAGTAAAAACAGCACTGCTCATTTTCACTGTATGTTTTTGGTTGTTGTGTCTGAAGAAATTCTGCCGGTAAAAACGGGCAGAGCCAGCCACTGAGCCCACCCGGGCCTCACCTTGTGGGTGCAGAAGTGTCACATTGCAGCTCGTCCGAACCAGATAAGGCTGAAGTGTGAGGTTTTTCGTCTGTCGTCTAGGTGAAACAACAGAACCAAAAAAGGTTAGTGGACAGAAGTGAACATATTCCATCGCACGGCAAAATTTAATAACATTTAGTTGAACGCCATTAATTTAAGAAATTGTTATGACACTGCTGGAGTCCAGAGAGTGATTTCTCTGTCTGGTCCGGCAGACGTGAGTCCATTTACCTAATTAAAAAACCAAACCAGCCCTCTCTGTAGCTCTTGTGTTTACTGCTGCCTGATGAAGAGGATAAAATACGGGCTGCAGCTGAATTGTAAAATAGGGAGCAGAAACTGGAGGGGGGAAAAAGTAGAGGACACAGAAAGGAGAAATAAATTTATCAAAGTGAAATTATTAATTATTAATAGACTATTTTTTATACAGTATATATCCTGTGTTAATAAATGTATCTTAAGAATAGAGCAGCTTCTACAGCATAGTCATTCCAGCAAATATTATGTGACAAAGTGTTTTTCTTTTTCACAGCTCTTGGCTAACATAACAAACACCTCTAGGTTTTACTTTCTTTAACCACTCCCTTTATTTCCCCAGTGAGTCATTTGCACACACAGTATTAATTATAGTTCAGTATTTAGAAAAATATTTAACTTAACAGGCAGTTTGTCTCCCATGAATACATACGTATGCAGTTAGTACAATATAATATAATACGACATATGGGAAGAAGAGTACAGATACATTCGTATGTGAGAATGATGTCTGACTAATGTGTGAATGAAAGTGATGAAAGTTAAAATAATAGATTTAATGTAACGCTGTATGACATGTATGATTAAATTATTCATTAATTCATTCAAACTGGATCACATGAACCTGAACAACTGAACAGAGCATCTGGAAAACAGCTACTGCACAAGAGACATCAATAAAAACAATAAAGACCAGCAGGTTGACGAAAAGCAGAGAGAAGCCACACTCAGAGATAAGGAGATAAAGGACAGACTGGGGCGGTTAAAGTAAGTGATTAGGTAGAGAGAAAAAAAAGTCTATTAAGGATGTTTCGACGAGAATGAGGCAGAATGAGAGAGAGAGAGAGAAAGAAAGAGAGAGAGAGCCCTCAAGTAAAGGGAGATGATGCTGCAGTAAGTGCTGCAGGGAAACGTGTCTTTGTTCCGGTAAGAAGCTGACAGCATCACCTGATGACTCACCGGCCGTATGACTGCATCACACACAGCATGAGATCACCAGGTTAATCTAAACACACAACACCACAGCTGGCTAAGAGATGAGGGGGAAAGCGCACGCACAGACGCACAAAGATATGGTTGCCCGGTAGAAACACATTATCATATTCACATATCCATCCATTAGCAGAAGCTTGATCCTGTACCATTATATCTCTGCTTTAAATGATAAACCATGGATAATAACAGGTACTCAAACTGATGGTGATACGCTGTTAAAGATGGTTTGGAAATTGACCGTGTTAGCTATGAGCTATGAGTCGAAGTGCTGGTTCAATAATACAGGGTCCTCGACTTACATCGGAAGTCAATTTTTTAACTATGCAATGAAATAATAGAACAAGACTTTCTAATGGTAGATGGCGACTGGTAAAAATGACCTACCATATGATATTGATATTGAGATTGTAATTATTATTTTTATGACATATATATATATATATATACACATATATATATATGGGTGTCTGTTTTTCTCTTATATAAATTCTGCTATGGTTTCTAGATTTCTTTATTATTTACATTTCCAACCCTCTACACAGACTCATTTTGGTAAAAACACTGGTGTCCCCTGAAGTACAGGGGGCATTCCTCCGAAACTATGTGGCGTCATGACACTGGACAGACAACACCTGGACAGATTCTAAAAAGTGAACCCGTGACCTTGCATCGCAAGTGATAAAGTGACAAATAATGAGATATCATCAGAGCAAAACAACTGATATCACACAGTTACCATCTGACTGCTCAAGGTTACAATTCTACACATGGCTGACCTCAAAATTGATGTCATTGCATCAACTGTAATGTCAGTGTGTTACTGCAGCCTTTTGAAAAGTAATATCAATTATTAATTGGTCTAACCTAAGCTATTGCTGTCATGCACGAGTACGAGTACGACTGCGACACAGGGTGTAGAGAGCACACGGTGCTTAAGCCGCAGCCCGAATGACACTTTAGAGCAATGGGTCAGGTGTTGGGTTACAACAAAGCACAGGGGCACTTCAGTTACATGAAAGAGAGACGACGAGAAAGGTAAAATAAAAGACACTGAGAAAGACAGAACTTCCAGGAAAGAATTCTACCCTTTGAATTCCTTGGTGTTTGCAGTAAAAACGATCATTTAAAAAAAACAAGTGCATTTCCAGAATTATGTTGTCATTAAAAATAATAATAATACTAATGATACATAAAAATAATCAAACTATACATCTAAAAGAGCTTGGTCCGTGACTGTTTCTGCAGCTTCTGGCCTGAACACCCAGACACACTCACCCAAAACTCAATTCACACAGAACCAAAGCAAACACCAGATTCCCACTGGGGACATATAAACTTACACGCAGACATCCTCCTGGGAACACAAACCAGCAAGCCAGCATGGAAAGTATTTAACGTCTCTTCATGCCGGCTGAATTTTATTCCCTGCTCCGTGAAGCCTAAAGCCACTGGGGTCATAAAGTCCATTGACAGGCTGAACAGTTATGGTTGCAATGATCACCTCATATTCCACTGAGGACGACCAGATAATTGCAGTTGAGACCAAAGGACCGTCTTGAAAAAATAAACATTGACTCTGGTATTTCAGGGAGAATTTCTAATATTCCTCAGCAGTGTCACCCTGCATCTAGATCCGTTTATAATGATGGCCTAGGATCTCCACAGTATTGTACCCAAACCTCCAAATTTTACTGCGAGGACAGTACTCTTTGAAGTATATCTTAATTTTAAAAGTTCTTTATAGAGAACAGTTTGTGTTTTTTTATAGACTTCTAAGTCCAGGACAAGTACAGTATGTTTTTGTGACAATCTATTCTGGGGACCTGAAGAACAGGTGAAAAAATGAATAATAAATGTGTGATATCCAATGAAAAAAAAACATATAGGTATAGAAAAAGAATGGGAAACCAAGAGCACGTAATAAAAAAAATATATACATGCACATATAAATGTACACACATATATATACATGTACATATATATACTGCATTTTTTTTTAAAAACTGAATAATTGATGTCTTGTGCATTACAGTAAGGAGGGGGACATGTGGCCAGTTGTAACTTCTGGGAATTGTTCTCAGGCAGCAGGCTTCTGTTCCAGTCAGTCATGTGACCAGCAGGGCTCTCCCGGTGGTCATGTGATATGGTGCATGCTCAGTACACTCCCCGCTGCTCTCCTCCTTAACCCTTTTACACTCATTTCCAACAGTAATGCCTCTTCTGTAGCAGACACCCAAAGTGATTTAACACCACTACCCAGCGTCCTGCCTTGTCAATTAAATTACCCCTCAACTCCATGCGTCTAATGGACTAAACCTCCTTTGTCTCTACTCTTGATCTTTCTACCTCCTCCTCCTCCTCTTCCTCTTCTACAGGCACTTAATCCACAGTACTCTGAATTATTCAGTGGAGCGCTGCCACCGGCCAGAGAGAGCTGTCTCTGCGTGAGACGTCGAAACAGAAAGACAACATGATGTGGCAGTGGAGGTGAGGTGTCAGTGGTAGAGCGACAGCAGCAGATGTCAGGGTGGGGGCTTCCAAGGAAACCCCACACTCATCTTTTTTTTGCACCCTTGCCTTGCTCTCCTCCGCATGGCAGTTGTTATCGCATAACCAGGGTATAACTAGCTGTCACGACAAGTCAACTGTAAATAGACAGCATTCCTGGCGGTCAGCTTGTCCTGACACAGAAACCGACGGGGTGCTGGCTGCAGAGGGGATCAGGTGTCTCGGGCAGCCATCGTGACAAAGCAAATCCACCCACGGCCGTGGCCTGAACTGAAAGTCAGAGTAAAGAGCAGCAATAATAGTAATGAAATCTGATAACAACAGGCAAGGTTACAGGCACAAGGCTCACCTCGTACATTTAGACCCATGTTAGTTAATAAAGTCTTAACAATACCAGGTTCTCGTGAGATATCTTTCTCAGAATGCGTAGGATTTTTTTTGAAAATCAGGACAAATATATTTTCAAGGCGAGGAGTTCATAATAACTGTGGCGTTATGGCCACTGGTTATTTTTTAACATCTATTTAATCACTGATGTTTAAATATATTTGGTTCTTATTTACCATGTATTTTGTTTTCTTTTTTTCCAGATGAGAAAGAGTTAGTTCTAGCCATTTAACGGAGACTTTGCTTCATTTAAAAAAAAAAAAAGATATTGTTGTTTTTCCTTTTCCCTACTCAGTAGAGTATATAAATAATTAAATAATTCTACAGTTACTGTTCACTAATCAAAACTGGTTAGTCATCCCGGTGACCAAACGCTGTGACGAATGACTCATCAAAAAATGTTTAGATATGGAAATGCTATATACCCAGGCTTTGAACTGTCAGATTACTACAGATTACTGCACTTCAGAGCATACTGTATCACAGATTACGACGGCGGAATTAAACAAATGACGTATTTGTAGAAATGCTGAAAAGTGGCCGCAAGACTTTTTTTAGAGCGTGCATTGTAGTAAAAATGTAATTCCCTAAGGTCTTTACTGCCCTGTGTTTGAGGAAATACCCTGCCTGAAGTGCAGTGCTTCAGTAAACACCGATGCAAATCACAGCGCTTCAGGTCTGCCGTGGGAGGTGATGCAGTGTCAGGAAATAGAGGCTGAGGAACTCCTGACCTTTCCTTTCGTCGGCACTTTCTGTCATTTAGACGTCTGTGTCTCGGTGTCACCGTGGGCAGACCAGGAGGAGTTCAACTGTCACCTTCAGGGGAAGACAAACTCACTTTCAAGAACAGCAGTGTTTACATTAGTGTGTGGATTTCGGGTAATAAACACAAATGAGCAAGTGATATGAGAAAGAGAAAGTAGAGTGAGGGGTTGATATAGTAGATGATGATTCAGGGAGAACAGCGTGTAATACCCCAACGCATACTATTTCTGTACTGTCTGTTAGCCCGTGCGTGAAGGGGGGGGGATCCCACCCTGTGTGTGTGTGTGTGTGTGTGTGTAGTGTTGACCATGCAGAGTCAGTCAGTCTGCCATGGGGCCTCGGGGATTCCTGTTTCGTCTTTTAGAAATGCTCTGGGGTCTCACTAGAGGTTGCGCCTGGTGATGGTGGTTAAGGGGCCTATCAGCTGGCCTGAAGGATGTGTTCATGTCTCCTCACCCTCACACCATCTATCCATGCTCATAAATCACTAAATCCCGACATTTTCTACAGCTCTAAGGGACTAAGGAGTGGATTTATGACAACAAAAAGTTGTCATAAATCCAGATATCTGGGTATTTGTTGAGTCTTTAAAACAGGGGTTTCAAATTTTGGTTCAGGGGTCGCCTACAACCTAATTAGATGTCAAGTGGGCCAGAACCAGTAGAATCGTAATATAATTAACTATAAATAACAATAGGTCCAACAGTATATTAGATGTTCATTGATTCACATTTAATAAATAATTTTACAAAAAAATATCCTGGACAAGTGTTTGTGCATTTTGTCATTTTTACAATTTATCAAGCAGGCTGGATTGAACACCCTAGTGGGCCGGTTTTGGCCCGTGGGCCGTATGTTTGACACCAATGCTTTCAAATATTTGATTCTCTGCATTTAACATATGTATTATGTACTTTACATTTAATAATCCTGCCTTACGTCAACAAGGTCACTGCTCAAGCACCTACTTTAACTGATTCTTTTTTATGATTTCTATCCAAGGGTGTGGACTAATTTTTTTTTAAATGAAAATTATTATCAACAGCATCCTGAAATGCCACATAGACCGTAACTGTGACTAACAAAAATATTTGATGAGTCACAGATCGTCCTGAGAGAAGGCGGGGTTTTATTGTCTGTTCAACCAACTAATACTTGTAATATGATTTTTCTTTTTAATTGATAGATAATTCAATTAAAGTGGACTTTGCTGAAGAAAGTCAAAGATGAAAGCTGATGCTTTTATTTCCTGTGGATGAGCCTGTAACTGTAAAAGAACATGGGACGGGGCCTCACTCTCAGTGAAGAGGGCAAATTCTTCACATCGCGCAATGTGTGCAGACGAGTTTCAGCTTTACACACGCACACACACACACACAGATACTCACACAGACCCATACACACACACACACAAAGGAGTCCAGCTGTCAATCAGAGTCTCGTAAGAAGCAGTCAACAGACAGGCTATTCTCTGTCTTGGCAAATGTCCCGTGCAGCAGAGAGAGCACTATGTCACACAGAGACAGACAGACTTCCCTCTGTCACACACTCGCTCCAGCATCGTTCACTCTCTCTGTGTCTGCCACAAATCACATTTTCATTACACAGAAAAAAAGTTGTAGAGTCATTTCAAAATATGAAAAAATAAAGGTCTATTTCCTGCATTTTTCATACAGATTTAAAGGTACTGTGGAGCTCACAGATCCATACAGTCCAATCTGGGGACATTATATCTGCAGAAATCCTAACCTGCAGTTTAGTGCGTAGGTGTAATGAGAGCATAAGAAATATTCAGGGTCTCCTCCTCCAAGCCTCACTTCTTCTTTTTCTCACTACGCTCCATTTATTTGACTGACACTGTGTCCACTAAATTTGCATGCGCTGGAGTCATTTGGTGGAAGAGGGGCTGCTCTCAGAGCGACTCCTCCAGACGTGACATCACATTAAAAAAAAAAAAACACAATTACACACTCAACAAGCGCACCCTGTGTGTACAGTACATCTGGATGAAGAAAAAAAGAGTTATTACTTCACTAAGCCTTCAGAGGAATCTCATTTAATGGATAAATGATAGATGGATGGATAGATGGATGGATGGATGGATGGATGGATAGATGGATGGATGGATAGATAGATTAATAGATAGATAGATAATGTTAACTTTTTAATTTTTCTTTCTGCCAGACCTCCAATACTGCATAAAAGCCAGCAAATGTTGGGTCATGTCCAAACCTGTCCAGATACCACTGAGAGCTCTCAGGCCAGGCCTTAGATACAGCCTGCCAAAACAACAATACAATAAAGTACAAAAGAGTCATTAACTACCAAAAGGACATTTAATCAGAGCAGTTCCGTTATTTCCGCATTAACAATTCAAAAGAAAGAAAAACACTTTTCATGCAAAGAAGAAGGATCTAGTTCCTGGAGATGAACCTGAGACGGTGGCACATAGGTCATATTCATTTATCCTGATTAATTAAAATCACAATTAATCCATTACTATTTTGCAATGATTTTTTAAAAAGAATTATAAAAACAATATATTTATTTGGGGTGTTTTTTTTCCTGCTACTTTACTTTTTGTCAGCTCCTATTGGACAATTCATCTATCAATCACACATTGTGACCACTCATATTCAGCTGCCAACTTGTCCTGTATAACCAAATCTGGAACACCCGTTCCCGAACCACTAAGAGTGTTTAAAGTTTCAAAACAGTAAATCAAGTGCCTTGCTCTGAGAATATTAACAAGAGCCTTTTAATAAAAAGTCCAAATTTGTGTTAGAAGAATTTCCCTCCACAGTGAAGCTGTGCTGTGATCAGCCTGGCACTGAAGTCTTCCTGCTCACACTAGGGCAATAATGAGGCTTTTCCTTTTGATGCTTCTCTACAGTGACTCCCTTAGCGACCACAGGAAATGGAATTTTCTAGTGGGATCAAAACAAGTTGAGAGCTGTAAACGGTTTGAGTTTCCGACAAAGACAATGTGCCAGATTCCAGCGCCTTAAGGGACATGGCCATATCACAATGAGTCCTCTGTCTACGACGTGTGCACACACCCACTTGTACCCTCCGACACACACAAACGCCCAGTGAGACGTACAACACTATGGAGTACTTCAATGCTGTGAAGTCCTGATTCAGTAGCCGAGTGTGTATTTTCACGCAGTACCTTTGTTGTACTTGTGTGGCTGCATGGCATGGTGCACACCTCTACACTAGTGCATAGTGAGTGAGTGTGTGTGCGCGCGTGTGTTCTTGTTTGTAGCCTAAAGGCAGCCTTACTTTTGACAGTTCTTAGAATTGGTTTGGGGCAAGGTTCAAGCAGGTAATGGAGAAATTTGGTTTCTTTGTGTGTGTGTGTGTGTGGGTGGGTGTGGGTGTGTGAGTGTGAGTGTATGCCTGCGGTCCTAGGGTCAGGCAGCCCATTAGCAAGACATCCCAGTATCTAAGTGCCTCCCTCCAGCAGCTAGTTTGACAGCTCTGTAATCTACGGTTCCTCACAGAGATCACCATGGTAGGTCTGCCGGTCTCTGGGCGTAGGTGAACGTGTGGCCACGTGGACCTGTGTATGTGTGTGACTGTTGGTTGGTTGGTAGGCAGGGCAGGTTTAAGAATGACCAGAACATTCTCAGAAACAAAACTCGTACCATCTCCCCATTCGAGGAAATCAGTAGAGTGAGACTTTCACGGTACGCCGACAGTCAGTAACAGACTTTTATTGCTGACGTTACCTGTTAAATCTTTTTTTACCTTTTAAAAAAGGGTTAAGATGAAAATCCTATTGTAAATATTTCAAATGATTTCCCATGACATTTAAAGTTCAAACTAGTCGGGGAGAAGAAAAAAAAAGGAAAATATAATTATGTTGTGCAATCGCTCAACAGGTCGGCCTGGAAAATGTTTCGACTTGAACAACTTCAACAGCTGCCGTGCAAGATTTAGAAATAGTGGAAAAATCTTAACGGAGAGTTTAATGTTTTTGGAATCTGACAATACTTTGTATGTATACATTGTATTTAGTAATATTTGGTAATGTCAGGACCAACCTCGCTACAGTAGCTACACTAATTCAGTCATTTCAATGTTCCCGTTTTATTTTGTGTCCAATGTCTCATCTCTATCATTATGGTGAAATAAGATCACATGTTCGATTATCGTTGGTAACTGGCGCTAATGTCCTGTTTCCTCATGTTTCTTATTTATTACCTCCCAGTCCGTGTAGGTGTGTATTCTGCGTTCCTGTTTTGTTTTTTTGCGAACTGCTTCCTTGAATTTTGCTGTTTAATTTGCGTATTTGAATCTAATTGTGATACAGTAGGTTGACAGTACAATGTGTACCAAAAAGAGACACCAAATATGATGTTTTGATCCGAACTGTGACCTGAGGATGTAGTCTTTGTACATCTCGAAAAGATCTGATTAAGATTTCTTTTTCAGATTTCTATATCTCACAGACTTGTTTCCTTTCCTTTCCTCTTCTTACGGCCCTGGAGTACAACGAATGAGGGTGGGAAGGGAAGAGAAAGAGCAGCCAGAACAGAGCAGTCAGCTTTAAAGAGAATGCTTTCATCTTTCCCACAGACAGGCTGAGAGTTGTCTTATCTCTGAGGCTTGGCCCTGCTATCGCTCTCCCTGTTAAACATTAGTCCCAGGAATCCCCCTTGGCTTTATAGGCAGGAGTGCATGCAGAACACTTGTTCTTCTATCCTAGTGCAAACTTTAAATCATGTCAGGATAATAAATGCTATTTCATTTTTGCCTTTTAGAAGTTTAGATTTTTACCTGGAGGGGAAAGTCAATTGCCTAAGAATTAAGGAAGCCTGGACTTATAATCATGTTTGTTACAGTGTGTCTTGATATAATCCGATCTAAAGGGGTAATCAGACAAATACTTCTACACCTGGTGACCAATCAAAGTGCTTAACACAACAGGTTCTGCTATCAACCCATTTACCTTAGGGCTTCCAGGTCGTACAAAGAATTTGAAACTTGCAGCCTTGTTCCAGTGTAAACCTCTCCGCAGACTTTAACACCTGCCTGTAGGGAACTTGGGTCTGTACCAAAGACTAAGGTTACACTTCTTTTGTAACTCTGCTATCTGTACTTCTCCCAACTCTAACAAAAAAACCCTTCATGTTAAATGTCAGTGACATATTAAAACCAATGTACGCCTCACAGAGAATGCCGTGTATGTACACGGTGCTTACAATGAAATGTCTGAACTCATCAGAACGCATGAGTCGAAAGGCAACTTCAAATGAGTGTGAACAAGACTTCGATTCTATCAAAGAAAGTTGAATATTTATAGTTCGACTCTTTCCACTTTCCCAGGACTCTCTCAAAAACACAGGCTCTGCTCTTGACAGTTGGTAGTGTGTGTGAAGCTAACCGCCTGTTTCAGCACTGACTTGCAGCTGTATGACTTTTGTTTTATTTTGACCGTATCCCGGCAACAGAGCTGTTCCTATTTAGCTCCCTCTCCACCCTCTGGCTCCCAGCGCTCTGGGCTGCTTCGCTCTTCCACGTTAGTGTGTGTGTCTGTTACACATCTGCTTTGCATTGCCGGGGGATCTCGGCACTGACTGAAGCCAGGAGGGCGGCGGATCACGGTGGAGGTTGTAGAAGAAAGGGGTGAGAGGGTTGAAGTTGCACAGAGTGAAAGGAGAAATAAGTAAATAAAAACAGAGGAGTAAAAGAGACAAAGAGACAGGGAAAGTGCTACGATGAAGACGTAACAGACGGAGAGAGAACGCGACTCTGTGATGAAGGCAGAGGATGAAATATATGTTTCTGCAATTCAGCAACAAGGACATTAATATAAGGCAATTAGAACACTTTTTAAGCTGCCGTGGACCAGACAGAATGACTTAACGGGCCACATTTAGCCCGTGGCCCTTGGGTTTGACATGTATTAGAGCTATCAAGGTTTATACATTTGTAGTTTAGCAGTTTACTTCAGGGTTGGGTGAGCGATATCGCTAATGTTGGTTGGCTGCATTTCATTATTTAATATGCTAAAACTGCGATTCGGGAGAGAACTGCGTTTGGTCGGGGAAGGGGGCGCTGTGAAAACAGACCAACATCCAGGAGGGGAATCAGTACTTTTAGACTAGGGTCAAGAAAGTGTCCACTGCTGCTACTCCTCTGGGATTTTATCTTTTTTTTACCAATTGTTTTGCCTCTCCATCCTCCACTCTCTCATTCCTGCGGGCACCTCCTCCTCTCCGTTGCCTTCTCACTCATATGTCAGCTAATTATTGGACCTCACTGTGTGATTATGTATTGCACATGAGATCCGACGCAGAGACGTGGAGAGGTGAGACGGTGAGCAAGTCAGCCGCGGAAAAGCGCTGCACTCAGTCCAGAGGACACGGAGCAGTCTTCCTTTAATGCTGGGTGTTTTTTTGTTTTTTTTTTCGCGTGTTTCGTGTCCTTCTTATGTATGTGTATGTTTTGCAGTTGAAGTCTGTTGAAAAGTGTGTCTCCTTGAAAGTCTTCTCAATCAAACCAAAGTGGAGCAGGGAGTGCTCTGAGAGCACTTTAGCTTTCAGATGAAGAGTGATGAGAATACACCCGTAATTACATGTGAATCCTCCACCTGAAGCTGAAAACACAGATGTGTGTGTGTGTGTGTTTGCGTATGTCACCTATTCATCTGTCTTCCATACTCTGAGTCACGCAGCCTCAATCACAAATGTCACTTGCCAACCACAACGAGCCTCAGTGTCCCCGACATGTTCCATAAATGCTGATGCATTAAAAGGCATGGGGCTTTTGTATTCACACGAACCGTGATGAATCCACTGAGTACCAGCGGTTGCTATCTTTTCACCAGAAACACAACAGAAAGTATAAACGGAGGCAAAGCTGCATCGAGTGGAAATATTTTGTCACCTTCATTAATTGAAACTGTAACGTAATCGACTCGACTTTCTATTGCATTAACGTCTAGAATGTGAGGCCGTGCAACTCTTGGGAAAAATACAATACAAAACTAAAGTCAAACGAGAGACAGCACACGTCCCTGAGATACCGTCCTCCTCAAATGTAGCACCCATACCATTAACTGGACATTGGACTTCACCATAATGTCTCTATAGGCTCTGAGTCATCCTGGTCATTTGAACAAATCAAGAAACCAACCCAGTGAAGTTGCCTATATCTACACTGATTTCACCTCTCTATTTCTAAATAAAGATCAGAGCTGTGGTTTTCAACCTTGGGGTTGCGACCCCATGTGGGGTTGCCTGGAATTCACATGGGGTCGCCTGAAATGTCTTTGAGTGAATGTTCATTTTCAGCCTTGTAGAGACAACATTTACGTTTACATAGATGTACTTTGTGGACACTTCTATCCAGAGCGTGCTAACCGCTACACTGTGGAACCAACACGACAAGCTGCTCTAACAGTTCACGTGATCATGTGTGGAAAATACAATGTCACTTTTTGCACTACATTTGTAATACAGTATAACAAACATGATCAAAAACTAATTTCAGAAAAAAAGTTTCTCAAAAAAGGTCAAGAATGTACGATGTCAAAATGGGGTCACAAGCCAAAAAAAAGGTCAAGAACCACTGGGTTAGAGACTAATGGGGTCACTTCTAAACCTCTTTAAACATCATCACACTCAGAGTCTAACCCTAAAAAAAGACATTTACACCTTTGTCTATGAGTGACTCCCCACATGGGCTGTATTAGTATGAAGAGAGAGAGAGGATGTATAAGTGTGTGTGTGTGAGTGTGGTGTGTGTGTGTGTTCACAAGGTCTAGTTCAAAATCTGGTTCTTGTCCTTTCTTGACCTCTGTATACACATATACTTACACACACATGAACACTGGGGTGGAGGTGCGGGGGGAAGGGGTTTGGGTGGTGTAATTTGAAAGGGAACACACACGCATACATAAAGAGACACACGCATTTAAAAGGCCTGTGGGCAGTTGGTGTTTTTGCAGCACTTTGCAGCCCAGTATTCTCTTACCACAATAACATCCAATCACCTGCCAGCTCCTGACCTCTGCCCTCCACCGCAGAGCTGCAGATACAGGGGATAGATTGCATACCAGTGTGTGGGGTAGGGTGGTCCGTGAGACAGAGTTGAAAGGTTTCAGTTTGCCCCCACTCCCCCCCGGGCAAAGTCTCAACAACATTTTTGTAAAACAGAAAAAAATAAGAAGAGGTAAGGAAGGGTCTGTTAGCTGTTCGATGCACTACATTAGCTAGGTACAAGGATGAAGATCTATTCATTACATTTGTGGACAGATGAACCTCCCTGTGGGATTACTCCTCCCCTCACTCCATCATGCCTTTTACCCTCCTCCCTCTCCCTGTGGTCTGAAATACACAAAACCCACATTTCCTCTCATTCATCATGTCATGTTTTTTCTGTGTCTCCCGTCTCTGTCACTCCGACCCACCTCATCAAGTCCACACTTGTGGTACACTAGAAACGACAAAGACATTGTCCAACTTAACACCAATAGAACGTCGTGATGTCTAGAATGGGTTAAAGAACGCCATACTCTGTATCACCATTTTTTGATGATGTTGTACGAGTTGATAAAAGCCCCTACCCCTTCAAGAAAACAAACAAACAACTCATCTTTTATCTCATCTTGACTCATCTCTATGCAGATCATTCTCGATGAGAATGTGGACAGTAGGGGTCACCTGACTGCAGGGTCGACAACAAAGAAAATAAAAATAAAAGTCTTCGTCAACCACTCCCTGAGAATGTCTATAGATATTTTTGTTGTAGACAAAATCACAGCAGCAGGGATTGTATGGACATATTCTATATTAACAGAAACAGACCCATCATGGACAAGATGGAGGTAGACAACAGGACGGCAAGAGCCTGTACTGTACTGTAAGTCTGGTCGTCGTCACAGTCCTGCTCCGTCACAGTCTGGGTCACAGATTTTGTTTTTAGATCCTGATTTGCATTAAGAAACACGAGCACACAGGAAGTGTGTGTTTGTATAAGTGTGTCTCATTTAGACACAAAGCCGTCCTTAGTAGCTCACATGATCTATCAAACATAAAGACAAACCTCAAAAACAATCCAATCGGCCATCATGCCTTTAACAAAAACTATTTATTTCCGTTTTTCATTGTAACGTTTTTGTCTGTATGGCTGTAAACGATGATAAATCACCTTTTACCGGTACCTAGACATTTTAACAGTCCAGGCAGCCACAGTTTATGCACTCAAACCTCAGCTTTATAGCACATAGTGAACTAATATTTTTCTCTGCTTATTTCCTGCCTATGGGCTTTGTGCTGGGGTGCTGTCTTTCTGTGACACAATTTTCCATGTTAAAAAGACATTAACAGAAGCAGGTCGATTTGGCCTGTTCTTAGGCCTGGAGTTTAGAACCCCTGCAATTGAAAGATTGTTTTGACTTGAACTTTTTTTTTACACCTTCCTACAAACTATTCAGGAACAAAGTTCCCCCAATTGTGGGTGTATTGTTCAAGAAGCTCGATAGAAATGGAAAGTACAGGTTTACAGGAAATTTAAGCTGTTATTTTCTTTAGGTTACGTGAATTTTTTTTTCTGTAATCCAGAATGATATCAAAATGATTGGAACTTATTTAAAAAAGGCGGAAAGTCCGTAAACTACCGCACGAGGAACAGGTTTAGGCCAACATAGGAAAGCTGTGCTTTGTATGCAACAGCGGGTTAGCGAAAAGATGCAGTCGGGCCTACATATTCTGGTGTACTATCAACGTTGTCATAAAAGCTCAGACCAAATGATCCTTCACCCACAGGTGGACCGTGTTGTTGCAGTGGAACAAGGTCAGATCATCCACGTATTCAACAAATTGTTGCGTTGTTTTGTGGGAGTGGCCATTGCAGAACAACAGCTGTCTGTCTAAAAGCCTCACTCTCTGGCTCCATGCTCCGAGTTCAACGTGTCACAGGGGCTAAAAGGATATAGGGGGGGATTTAGCACCTGTACATCACAGAGCAGTCCGTTCACCCTAACATGAGATGGATGTCAACAACCTGCTGAGTGATCTTATAGTGAACACAGGGAGTGTGGGCAGAGGCTGTAAGTAGGGCTGCAGGGTAGGATTATATTATAATATCTCAGTCATTTTCATTACGGATTAAATCGTTGTTCCCTTTCACTACTTGGACTGTCCAAAAAATAATGTAGACTTTAAGTGTATTACACTTTATTTAGCAGCTTATAGGGTTTCGACAGGTTGCCCCCCGGCAGTCTCCGAGCATGTGATTACTCTGAGAATCGGACCTCAGACTCTCTGCTTCTGAGACAGGCATGCTAACCGCTACAATATCTAACCAAAAAAAAGAAAGGATGAGGATTTGAACCCATATCATCAGCACCCCAGTCTGAGACCTTAGCCTATGAGCTATGTCGCCATTAAATAGCATCTCCCCGTCAGGGAATTGAACCCAGGTCTCCCGCATGAGATGAGGAGATACTCACCACTATACTAACTAAGGATCATTAACTAATGAATTTTAACTTTCAACAGGCAGCCCCTTGGAGGCGCCAAGTATGTGGTTCCTCTGGGACTCAAACCGAGAAATCGTCGTCTCTGTTTGCAGGGTAGCACAAGGTAGGTGTGCTAACAGCTACACTATGTAACTAAAAAAATTAATGTGAGTGTTTGCAGCCAACAAATAAATACGAGGTTGCAATTCACAGCTTGGCACACGGGAGGCGATGTGTGGTGCCTCTGGGAAGCATTCTCCGGTTGCTGCTTGAGATCAGGAATGCTAACCACTACATAAGAAACCACAAAAAAAACAAAAACAAAGCTACTACTTTTACCAATCCCGCAAAGTCACACACTTTTCAGCACAGCGCTCCTCCTGGCAGATCGCTTATCTTATCAAACTTGATCAGTGCTATGCTATATGTGTTGCTTTCACTGTTATCTATATTGGAAATCCTCACATATCTTTGTTTTGTGGCCACAGCGTTTATCAAAAATGTCCTGTATATAAAAGAACAATCTTTGACTCCGGGAAGACAAATGGCCGACAGCCCCACTGATGTATCTGATGTGTAGCAGTCTCTAACTAACCTTTCGGTGGAAGTGTAATGAAGAGGGCAGCTTAGGAAAGACCCCTCAACCTCATACTGCTAAATCGGCAGCAAGGTGCGATGTTATCAAGCTGGGGATTGCATCTTTGTGACAGTCTGGGCCTGCGGTCAAGTTCAGCATTCTGAGAGCCAGTGCTGTCACTCACAGGTGCTTCTGCATGTCTTTCACACCTCTAAATACAGCCAGTGGTTTCCTCTGTCAAAACATACAAACATTTATGCAATTTGTTTACTTCAGGCGGATGGAAATATTATCAATTCTCTAAGTTCCTGACATTCCTAGCATACAGTTGTTTATTGTGTTTCATCAAGTGTTTGTGTAGATTACTACTTCTACAGCAGTGAAAATGTTCACCCCAATGATAAATAAAAGGCTAAAAACAGAAAACGGATGATTCATTACAGTCATACTTTTTTTTTTTTTGGGAAATGTTGAAGTATAAAATTTGAAGCGATTTCATAATTTATCTTTTGATCCTGAGGAAGAGGCCCTCAAACGGTTAGGCAACAGAGATGACATATTTATGTTATGTACAAGGGAGGTTTGTTTAAGTAGATAAGTAAAAATGTATAGCATGCACAGGTGTTTGTCTCCGTGTCCCTGTGCTGGCACGTTCTCTCGACTCCCTGCCTGATCTGGCAACCGGCCAAGCCAGAAAAACCCAGGTGAACTGCGGGAGGAGTTATTTATGGCCTTGTTATTGGTATCTCTCTGCTGAGTTGCTCAATATTAATAGCCAATGTTTCCCTTCGTGGCTACGTGTGAGAGAGCAGGAGGGACAGAAATATGATCTCTCAGTCTAATGTAAAATACAAATCACATCAAAAAAAGTCTCCCCACGACTGATTACTCGGAGGTCAGAAATGTGAGAGTCAGAAGAGATTAGTCGACAGATCCTTGTTGCCAAGTCTGCTTATTATGACAACTTTAACTGTTTCTTTGTACATTTGTTTTAAGACAGAGGTGTCAAACAAAACCGGCCCACTAGGGGGTTCAGTCCGGCCCACCATTATGTACTCATGAGTAGCAAATGACTATTGCTATAATATTATATTGTCATTATTGTTAACCCATATGCTCAGATCTAAAAAAATATTTAAAATTATTAACATTTTCCTTCATCTTCAATACTCTGTACAGAACTACATAAGTTTGGCTTTTTGTTGTTTCCATTGTTCTCTACAATGTTCTATCTTGGCATGCATGTTGGAGAGACTTTCCCTGCACATGTTGACCTGATAAAAATCCCGATACAAGTACAGATACCTAAAAGTCAACTTCAGTACAGTGAAATGTCATTTGTACTTGGTGAGACTTCAAAAGGATTCGTGGGTTTCATCGCCCTCACTGTCAAATGTCAGCACTTCTCTCTCTTGTGTTCGATCTAATGGCAGCGTGGAAGGGAAGGGGAGACGCCTCTGTAAATATTTATTTTCGAGAGTTTTGGAACTGGAGAGTGATAAACACGAAACATCTGGACACAAACCAAACATCTGCTGCCTGGAGGGAGGTGGGCCGAACGGGCAAGGCCGCAGAAGAAACATGTCGAGTGGAGAAGAAAGGGGAGGAATCCAAGGGGGAAAAGAGGGAGGACGAGAATGAAACAGTGTTGCTGAACTGCAGAGAGTGATTTACAGCATCCTTAATTTACCAAAGGGAAGTCCAGAGGGATAGATAAAGGTCGATACATCCATCCATGCCTCAATCCATCTGTCTATCCATCTATCTATCTATCCATCTATCTATCTATCCGTCTATCTATCTATCTATCCGTCTATCTATCTATCCATCTATCCATCCATCTATCTATCTATCTATCTATCTATCCTTCTATCTATCTATCC
>NC_024308.1:18757323-18807349 GCF_000523025.1 Cynoglossus semilaevis | reverse complement strand
ATCTATCTATCTATCCATCTATCTTTTAAAGTCATACACACAGACACACACACATATTTAGTTCATATTTTGTATACATTTCACCACATATCCACACTCAAAAAACACACATCATTGCAAAGAAAGAGAATTCAGGGACACATTAGAAACATTAGCCTCTACAAAGAAAGGAAACCGGTTCAACAGATAGCATGCTGTTTGCTGTTTTTGTCTAGAAGCTAATATTATAGTTTTGTGTCCTTTCTGACATCCCTGGCCGTGCATGCGTATGTGTGGGTCCACGTGTGTTTTAATCTGGTCCTTAATGGTGAGAGGAAACAGCTGCCCCAGCCTTTGTGGGCTGAAGAAGGCAGGGGTTTGTAGATAACTTCTAACATCTGAAACAGGAAACTTGGAGAGAACCTCAGGAAGTTGCTCTTAAGACCGATGTGCAAAACAGAGCTTGCATGTACATCTGTTTGTGGTGGGAGGAAAAATAAATATAGTTTCAGGTGTGTGAGCACAATGGCTTCAGTTTATGTTTTTTCACATAACAAAAAAAAAAAAAAAAAGAGTTATTCCTACCGATTTAGGGAAATTACAAATACTGTTTTTGTGTGTGTGTGTATGTGTGTATCAGTGAGTGAAGACCTCAAACAGCCTTTGCAACACCGTAACAAACAAAGTCATCTATCAGTCAGTCAACAGCCCATCAATAACTTGTTCTGAATGTTCCCAAACTCTTGAGTGAGGAAAAAAAAGTCCCACCTCAGGCAAGAGAAAGAGAAACTGGCATTGTGCCCTCTATTCAGAGCGCCTGCACAGTGAAGTAAACACCCTGAGTAGTTACATTGTAAGTCTTTCCTGCTGCTCTTGAAAGGCCAAAGCCATGCTCCACTGAGGCCTGTCCTGGTTGCAGGGATTTGTTCACATCCATCAAACATCGAGCCCATGTCAGAGGTGGCACAGTCCACGTTGGAAAGTACGGGTACGTTGGCAAGGTAGCACAAAAAGGTAGCACCGAGCTGTGAAATGCCACAGTGACAGTGAATTGTCCCGACAGGTTAAACTCCCGCAGCAGTGCATTCCCAGCATGCTTCATTTTCTTCATAAATAACATCACTGTCAACATGTCGTGATAAACTTTAAACGTCTTGTTGCACCGGCGCTGCAAACACGCCGACGGCAACAGCGGGCCCGTGTGAGGCGACGTGAAGCTCGTGTCATCTGCTCCAGTCGTAGACCCGGTCTCACCTGACTCTCTAAGCCAACACGGGTTTCACTTCTCTGCTCTGCAAAACCACATGTACAAATATGTCATTGTGCAACCACACAAACAGAGGCGGAGGGCGGACGCACGTCAAAAGCAAACAGTGGAATCCTACCCGCTACAACATCACACTCTGAATGCTCCTACATGGAGCGACGGTGACGTCTGTCCACTCTGCCCACCTCCGAGTGTCTCGCCATCACATTATCGCCCACACAATGCAGACAGAAGCAACACAATAGGCGGGACACATGAAGTTTAACACAAACAAATCCAATATTTTACACCTAAACAAACTGATAGAAAGGCAGCCATTCAGTCCCAGTGTAATCATTCCCAGACTCAGAGGAGTTGGACACAGCTGTGTTGTCCTTGGTGTCTCTGCCCGGCCCGTCAAAGACTCACACAGTCTGACACACAGACAGGCACAATGGGTAATTACTGGCCGTTAGCTCACTCATTTGATGCCATTATGCCAAAATGACTTCCTCCGCTGTCCACTGGTATAGAACGTCAGGGTGAAAATGTGGCATTTAGGAATACGGCCATGACAGACCACGACCACTTTAGTCATCAGGGTTAACGTATTAATCAGAGGCAGTTGACTGAACGCTCGCTCATAAATTTGTAAACAAATAAGAGCCCAGACGCTCTGTCACATCTAACACGTGTTCCACCCACGCCGGTGACCTCTGACCTGCTGATGTGCCGTGTGAACGAGAGAGAAAACAAACTGAACAGACTTTAAAAATTCTACTTGAAACTGTGTTTAAAAAATTTCCCAAAAGACGAAATAATAATTGGAAAAGCGTATTAGTTGTTTTGTTTATTTTTACGTAAAAATGCATTCGTAAAAAGGAGTGGCACGGAAGGTTCTAGGTTTACGACGGATAGTTTCATCTTCTATAAATGTATTAAGAAAGATTTGTTCAAGTTTATGGCATTAAAAACATCAGAGCAGATGAATACATCATCATGTGGCGCTATACGCTGATGACGTCTTTGTTTAAATTAATGCTAGTGCTACGTTTGCTTGCTTTCCTTTGTTCTGATTTTTTTGGGAACTTTTTGCCCTTCATCATGGCTCCCAGGCATTAGTAAGACTCTTCTGTTTTTTGTCCTAGATTATGATGATACCATTCTGTAGGTGAGTGACATAGCCCGTTGGGTTTAACGATAATGTTTACAGATATATGCAACCTGTAATTTACATTTGCATGTCGTCGAGCTGGAATTTCAGTTATGGGTTTACTGTGTCTGTCATCTGTTGAAAAGAAACCCCGATCTCCTTGTCCTTATCCAGAATGGCACCATAAATGGCAGCGTACTCTGAATAAAAATCATCTTAAAAAACCAAACGGACGTCAGTGTTAGTGTTGTCGTCCGCTACAAAACAGAAAGGTAAACACTGCTCAGAATGCACCATGATCTTTTGTACGTCAACCATTACATTATGTCAACAGAATCACAGAATATTTCAAGTACATATTTGCTCAGGCCTGAACATCTGTCACTATAAAAACATTCCTCACATTTTTTTTGGAAATATCGGCGGTGATATCAGCCAGCTACGCATCACTCAAATGTTTAATTGGATTAGATTAAACTTGTTGTCATAAATGCGTGCACATTTGAAAAATCTTTTTATTACCAACCAGTCTGTTATATCGCAGTTGTACACAAACTAAACATCAACTGTTACAGAAACTGTTACACCACCTGGAACTGTTTAACGCACCGACTCAGTCTCTACTTCTAAATGAAGCTTTGACTTTTTATACTTATATTTTACCAGAGCATGGACAGAAAAAAAAGTCGACGGCCCCTGGCTGGAATCCAAAAGTCAAGTTTTTTCTTCTGTTTTTTTTTCTTTCCTTTCTTCCTCTAGTTGGCTAATGCTGAGAATTTATTATGGATTGAACCAACAGTCATAATCACTTCATACAATGGGTGGTAACGTGGTACTATGTGCGGGCGGAAGATTTACACAAGAACACACTGAGCCACCCATCGTTGACAACAGACACGTGCAGTGCTTTGAAACTTTACTAATAAAATGCCAGTGCAGCTGCATGAGGAGAGGATCCCTATTGGTGCGTCCTGGACGATGAAAATAAACTAAGAAAATTTGCAAAAAAATTCTGAGATCTGACAGAACAACGTATTACTGTGTTCTCTACATTAGCAAAAACTATGAAAGTAACATATGGACAATTACGCGTTCATGTGTGTCTGTGTAGTTCCTTCTCTGTCAATGCGATGATGTCATTAAACGACATGTCGACTCGACTATTTAATCAAAGGTCATTATTGCTCTATAATATACATAAGAAAAGTCTTGGTGTATTTTTGTATGCCATGATGGGTTAAGGGGCGTCTTCTTATTGTTTTTTTCGCAAAACACTCTTAACTCTATTCGTAACTTTTAAGCTGACCACTAGTTTATACATGAAAATTTAAATATCTCTTAATTATAATTATTATTATAATACTGGTGAGAAATCAGATAAGAAATGACCAGGAATCCAGCCAGCCTACTGAAGTCCACATCAGCGTCCCACTGAGGTCCATCCATCAAGCCTGTGTTCCTAACTCAAACATACAAATATATCTGTGCTCTCTGGCCAGACCACCTGACCTTCGACGCCACATAATGGTCTCCCTGACAGACCCAAAACACACACTGAGAGCTCTCCCACGGGCCAGTCTGTGTTTTCTCACATGCGATAACAAATACACACACACACACACAAACACACACACACTAATGCATGTGCACAAACACAGTCCCAGTTTGTGATAAAAGCCAAAGCCCTTAACCTTCTGAGATAGATACTGGCCTTTAAGTGCAGACAGCATTGCAATGGCTTGCTTGAACACTCTTGTGTGTGTAGTGTGTGTGTGTGTATGGGTGTGTTTGTGTATTAAACATGGACAGCATGTGCAGATAAGTGCATTCAACAGAGTTGGTTTCGGCTGAGACGTTTTCTTTTTCCGCTGCACATTGACAAACCAGTCTGACTGCACACACACACGCACACACACACACACACCTAAACACACGTGTGCACTCTCTTTCTCTCTCTCTCTCTTTCACACACACAAACACACACAGGTATTTTAGTGACTGGTTGTGATTTCTCATTGCCACAGATTGACAGTACAAACGAATACAGATGAATGACTGACTAAAGAGCTAAACGTGTGTTGAACCAACAGCGCTGCAGCTGTGTACATGCACGCACACATATGCACGGTAGAAACTAATTAATAACTCGCACAAACATAGTTGGAAAACAATCTCAGTCCTCTGCATATTTCTAAAGTCTTAATCCTCAGAGAGAGACTATCTATTAAACCTCTACCAAAAGTACACACCTAATGAGGTACTAGCAAAACAACAACCTGGATAACAACAGAAGGTACACTAGACTGGAAGAAACTGGATGAATAGATGAATGGATGACAGATGGATGGTTGATGGGTGATAGATGGATGGATGGATGGATAGATAGATATATAGATGGATGGATGGATAGATGGATGGATGGATGGACGGATGGATGAATAGATGAATGGATGATGGATGATAGATGGATGGATGGATATAAGATAGATAGATAGATAGATAGATAGATAGATAGATAGATAGATAGATAGATAGATAGATAGATAGATAGATGGATAGATGTCCTATCAAATGTGATAAATTAAATAGCGATTTGGCTCTTTACCATTCCCTTTAGAGCAGGGTTGTCAAACTCCTGGCCCGAGGGCCACTTTCGGCCACACACTTGCGGCCCACAACTATGACGTCAGTACAGGGAGTCAGTACAGTGTTTACGACATTCTTTACCTACTGCGTTTCATGGTTACGTTGCCACGATATTCCATCATTCGGTGTTAAAAGTCGCCAACCAGTTCGAATGCAAACTAGTTGGCGAGCGGATGAACACGTCGTCACGTGTTCATTTCAATTTGAGGTTTAAAGACGATTATAGAATCTGGAGTTACAGAGTTCAGGGGTTACCGACTAAAGCTTCCTAACCTCAGTTGTAGCTCGACAAGCAGGTCGGAGGCGGAGCTGGATGGAAAAAGATGACCTGAAATACGGGTGGGTGTGCTGATATAAAGGAGATTGGTGAGGTATTGAGGGGCCAGGTTGTTAATGGGCCCTAATGTAAGGAACAGGATCTTAAAGTGATGAGACATTTAATTGAAGGTCTGTGGAACGTTCTTCAGGTCAGGTGTCATGTGGTAAGTGCAGGGAGTACTGGTTATAAGACACCATTTGTTCACCATTTGGAGTTCACGGATTGACAATAATGAATGTATAATATTAATAATATAGAATAAAATATATAAAATAATAATAATAATAATAATAATAATAATAATAATAATAATAATAATAATAATAATAATAATAATAATAATAATAATAATAATAATAATAATAATAATAATAATAATAATAATAATAATAATAATAATAATAATAATAATAATAATAATAATAATAATAATAATAATAATAATAATAATAATAATAATAATAATAATAATAATAATAATAATAATAATAATAATAATAATAATAATAATAATAATAATAATAATAATAATAATAATAATAATAATAATAATAATAATAATAATAATAATAATAATAATAATATATTTACATAGAATATTTTAAGTGTTTCGCTGCATCAGGGGTGGTAGAGTGTACTAATAGCTGCCCTGAAAGCAGTTTTAATGACACAGATACTCCAGATTTGCATCAGTGCCAAGTCACAGTTTGTGTTCCTGCTGTTAAACAGAACCACTTGTCCCAACCCATGCGTTTAACAAGGAAACAAAGAATCCATTTATCTAGACGCAGAAAAGAAAAAAAGGAGGGGAGGGTGTGTGAGAGAGAGATTGAGAAACAGAGAGCGTGAGTGTGAGTGTGTCTGGGGCAGGGAGGAGGGGTGCATGGGTGGATAAAGGAAAAAAGAAAGAGGAGAGAAAGACATCTGACAGAAGAAGTTTCCAAAACAGCAGCTCCTGGAATGTTGGTAGAAGGTGCCACATTGCTCCAAATATTTGTTGCTTGGTTGGCTTGGCAACAAGACAATCAGCATTTTTGTTAGCAAATCCACGATTATAAGCAGAGCACTCGGGAGGGGAAACTGACTGACGATTAGAGCCAATACGGAAGCAAGTAATAAAATAAATGAAGACAATGAGATGAAAAATGATTGACGAACACCTTCGTTGTCTTTGACGTTTGGACACCACGCTAATGCTTTAGCGCAAGTGGATAAAGCGTGTTACTTAAACTGTTTACTTAGCATTGCGAAACAGAGAGGTACATGTTCCATCGCTCACTCACACACACAAACTAGAAACCCACACACACTGGAGTTTTGCTGGAAAACAATACAAAGTGCTGTCAGTTAACTATGTATTCCTGCTTCCTCTCCGTGGCCTCGCCCAACCTAGCACTGAACAAGTACACTCATAAATCTGTGTGTAGGCTAGGTGTACACACACATGTTCACACAAATATATATCTATATGTTATATATGTATAAATACATATATAACCATATACACATACACATATATACATGCAGTATATATTTTAGATAGATAGATAGACAGATAATCCATATAAATGCACTTTTTATAGATAGTCCTATAGAAAACAAATGTAAATACTGCACTTCGTTTTTTACGAGAAACAATATTATATTTTACAACCTTTCAGCAGTCACTTATAGGTCTATAGGCTTTACAGGAGTAGGGCCAAGACAAACACTGGCTGTAGAACTTGATATTATTTTACATTGTGCATTGACTAGTGCGCACGGGGACACGCGGCGCAGATTAATATGTCGTCACGTGACGCTATACATGGACGACAGCTTTGTTTACATTTGCCAGATTCACTTCACTGCCTTTCGTGTTTGTTTTTTCCCTTCATTATGTCTCTTTAAGCATGAATCAGACTCTCTCTCTAATGTTTTATGTCCTAGATTATGATGTGACATTGGAACTAACTTGTCAGTTCTGAATTACTGCGAAAATCAAGTTACGGTATGTTGAACATTAGGAATGGAACTCTGACGCAAGTCGAGGACCCCTGTTCTTGTAAGTGACACACATGAGCCAATCAGGATTTGAAAAACAAACAACAATGTTTTTCATTTAGTTATTACAGTATAACATGGTAGAAAACTGCTAGAAAACTGCCAGAGAAGCATCTGAGCTTTCTACTCCTACAACCATAACACCACAACACTATTGATATGTGATCAGGTTTCATAGATGTCTCAGAGGAGGGTGGTGGTAATGTGTTCACGTGTGTGTGTGTGTTTTTGTGTCTGTGCTCATTTTTGTCAGTGTGTGTACGTGTGGTTGCGCAGTGCAGAAGTTGTGGCATTTGCTTTTTGCAGTTGCAGTGGTCTCGTGTTTCATAGGAACACAGTCCGCCAGATCAAGTTTAACCGTACTTATTTTATATTCGATAAAACTTTGGTATAATTTAGGTTAAATATTCACATGGTCTGAGTCATACTCTCCCTTATCTCTCTCTCTCTCTGTCGTTCGATGCAAAATAAAACAACTTATAATGTGCGTTTTCCTTCGACTACAGTCTAAAACCGCCGTTCGAATTTAAAAATCACTCCGAGTCCGATCAGATTCTGACCCCTCCCACCACACCTACCCCCTCCTCCTTCTTCTGCCCGTATTTTTATTGCCTCTGAAAGCAAGCTAAAATAACTGCACGAGTAAACCCACACTGACAACCTCAACGTCATATTAACATAAACAGCATAAACACACACACGGCGCGCGCGCACGCACACACACACAAAACATATGTGGTTTGTGTGGAGGTCCCCCTAAGTTGCAGAGGTAAATGGAGTGGAACAGGTTAGCCATGGTTCTGTGTCGTGTCCCACCTGTACAAACACTGCTTGATCATTGCAGAAATACACCCAAAGAAAAGACACACACACACCTACAAACACACACACACAAATAGAACTCCATCTGGTCTCAGGCAATGGTGGGTTTTAATAGCTATCGATCATTTTCCCTAGTGACACACTCGCCTCCCTGTTACAGAGGCAGCTGAGGTCTCAACTCAACCCCGCCCCCCTCGGCCCCTCCGAGCACCATCCAGCCACTCGCACAAACACAGACACACACACAAACACGCAAATACAAACCGTGTGCACACCCTTTTAATGCAGTGTCAAAAAGCCCATTTACTTACTTAGCCCGTGCATGTTTGTGCTTCTGTGTGTCCCTCACTACACGCGTGTGTCAAAAAAAGAGAAGCGAACAGAGAGCCCTGCTGTTGCTCATTTGCTAGATGAGGTTATTTAATTTACATAAAGAGGCACAGACTCACTTTCTGAAATTAAATTACTTCTAGGCAACAAATAAAAAAGGCGTGTAGACACGCTCCCGCAACATACAAATCCTTGTCTGTGTCACCCTTCAGGTGGACTTGTTTTTTTTTTTGTTTTTTTACAAAGACAAACTAAAGTCAATGAAACTGCAGTGTGTTTGACACGACCCAATGATGTCATATTACACCTGCCTGAGTGACTTACAACGAGCAGTAAGGGTCAAAACCACGGCGGGATAATCGATGTCCCATATGATTCTGAACCAGGGAGTTGGCAACATTTAATTGTCTTTTGTGACTGAGGATACTGGAGAATCGCAGTTCATTTTACGGGCAAACTGATTAAATCACCGTCCAAAAAGACACAGTCTGTGGGACATCAAACACTCCGGCAACTGGAGAAAGCCAGGACAATGTGACATCACGATGACAAATGCAGTCTGTCAGAGTGTGTGTGTGTGTGTGAGGGGGGGGAGCGGGGGGGCAGAGAGGGTAGAGGGCACACCCACTTCATGTTGAAAATAAAAGATGTAGAGCAGCAAGAAAAACAAAAGACAAAAGAAGAATAGTTTTCCTTAAAGGTTTGGGTTTGGTTTTGTGAAAAGAATACGAAAATATACAAATTATTGTTTATTTCTGAACCCAATTGCAGGTTACTTTTAGTATTTTTTTCTTTTACTTTACACAGTACATAGTATAATCCATATAGAATCATCCGATTCAATACATTTCTAAGTCTCACAGCACTCACTTTCCATACAACCTTACCACACCACATTTTCTAAATGTGTTTGTTAAGTTGTCCAGTGTTAAGCAACACAGTTACTGTTGTAACTGTTGACATGAACAAAGACTAATTACAAATTACTAGTAAGTGTGCAAGCTTACCGGCCAGTTCAACACAGAACTTAAGTCACTTTTTTTTCCTCACCAACAACTGAAGAAGTCATTGTTTTCACTCTCTGTCTCACTGTCTGTAACTACCTATCTATTCACAGTGTGACCGAAACCTTTTGCATTCGGTTCTTTCAGAAGTTTCACTTTATCGTTGTCTTTTTTACATTTTCACTATAAATAGTGTGCGCTGTGGGACTTTGCCAAGAGAAGCTACTAAAACAACATCTTAGAGCCAAGAAGAGACAAAGAGAGAGACAGAGAGAGAGAGTGATGGAAGCAAAATTTAGAGGGGGTGTAATGAGTCTTGAACCCCTTTAGGGAAACATCACAGAAGTGGATGGATGGTGAGTCTCATAAACTTTGATCCCTCAACCTCTTTTTATTTTCTTTATTTCTACTATCATGGATTTAAAGGATTTTTTTATGTTTTTGGTTCTCTAATGTTTCACTTAGCCTGCTCTGCCTGATATGGATTATCAGTATTTTATTTTTTAAGTCCATTGCATATCTTCTGATTTTAAATTGTAAAGTTAAAATTGTGTTTTAAAATTTAAATGTCCCCGTTGACCTGGAAAATGGATTGGAGGTGGAGTAAACGGGACCATTAATTTCAAATGCCTTGTTAACAGCTTAACTAAATATACTTTAAAATGTATAGTATGAGACTTGTTAAAATGAGTCTCATTACTGGTACAAGCATTAAATATAGTGAACTGCTATTCACTGCGCGACCTGAGATGGCCTCGGTTTGGAAAAACAATCATGTAGCTTTGAAAGTGAAGCCAAGTAAATAGCGGTGAACAACCAGGGTCTGGATGTTTCAAAGAAAACAGAAGAAATCGGTTTCTCGTATTCAAAAGTTTAATAATGGCAAAAACATGCCATTATTAAACGTTTTATAAATCGCCAGCTATTTTGGAGGACATCAGACGGGAAAACATAAAATTCCTTGGTTCACTGACACCTGGATTCAGGGGAAGGTTGTGAACCTCCATACGTACCGTAGATGTATAACATGTGGTACTGGTGAAGTCAGTACTCTCCAGTTTTACAGGGGACTATGTTTGTAGTGGGAAATTTGTGATTATTTGTTATTTCTTGGTACTACAACGTACATAGGTAACACCGAATAACCCCGAGCAGACAAAAACTGTAACAGCAAATCCCAACCTCAAGTTGTTCGCAGTAAAGTTCTTCTTGGTTAATATTCCCATACATTCTCACCTTATAGTACTTTTGGCAAAGTACTATAAGGTGGTTACCCTATTAAACTTTATGCATGATGGAAAGGAAAAAATGAAGGGCCAATTCATGCAGTATTCTAACCATGGTAAAACATTTAAGTGGTTCTCTGAGGAGCACAATTTAAACGTATATAAAATATTATTTCACAAAGTTCGACTTTTGGAGAGTTTTATATGGTTTTATTAGGTTGGTGAAACAAAAACGCTTTCCCACAGCGTACACGAATAATAATGTGTTTTGTTTGTGCATGTGATTCTGTCCATCGTTAAAATACTTTTTTTTTTTAAATTAACCCTTATCTTTAACTACTTAATTGATATGATTACCAAGTTAAGAAAATAAATAGCAACAGTCAATTAATTACATTAATTTCTAATAAAATACATTAATCCCCTTAGTTGACAAATACAGAAGTACATAAAGTAATTTTATCTAATACAGTTATGTAAAAGGCAACTTTTACCAAGACAGTTCATTTGTCCTTTACTTAACTGCTTCTGATACAGTAAGGCAACATAAGTGGCCATAAAAAATCAGACTTTTTTTTATGATCTGGTTAAGCTTTTCTGAGCCAGCAAGCACCAGAGAGCTGATCTATCTGTCACACATGGGGGGCATATTTAGTTATGGTGTACAGGAGATTGTTGGCAGTAAAGCTGGCTCGGCAGACGATGACCCAGACACTGGGAGTGTGGAGACTGGAGGGGAACCTTTAAGACACACCAGTTAACCTTGTGCCATTAAACCCACCATGAATTCTAACCAGAGGCCAGGGGACAATGGACTGAACTACACTAATTACAGAACCTGACAAGGATAGTAGGAAATATGCTTGGTCTTTACGAGGACGAACAGGCAGTCTGCAGCTCTTTCATGAACAATTTGTAGGTGCTGCAATTAAAAAAAAAAAAGTCTTAAATGCAGGTTTGCCGATGTGTGTTTTTTTTTGCACTAGTAAAAGTAAAATGGTCTATTAAATCTGTCTCCTAATGACTGAATTAATGCTCAGATCCTTATAAATCTGAACGAAAGACTGCTTTACTGTCGTTATTGCATTGTGAGTCAATAAGTTGGACTTGACACTGTTCTTTGGATAATTAAAAGTCATTTCTTTTCACTGTGAACGCTTGAATTTGGGAAATAATATTACTTGTTTACATATGTTGTTTTTTAAACGTCTTTCGTTTACTTTTTTAATTCTGTGCGGTTGATTCCACAGAGACAAGAGCATACACTTAGATGTAGACAATGTGGAACAGTAAACGTACTAACCTGTATTATCTATCTTATAGTCCATTTTCTACCTCTTAATCCGATAAAGGATCTGGGGGGCTCTAGTTAATCCCAGTTGATGAAAGATGTGCACACTTTTAAGAGATTAACACCCACTTACAGGTTTTCGTTTAAAGACAATTATACATTCAATTTTAAATATCAATAATTTACACAATAACAGTTATTTTAATAGTTGACCATGTGGTGCCTGACTGGAATTGCTAGTTAAACGTTTAGTCAAAATTCTGTCAGTCAACCCTTCTTTGCCACGTTGCAAAATTATCTCCAAGACAAGAACTTTAAATAACATCTCAAGTAAATATTGAAAGAGTAGAATTACTGTTATAAAATAAATTTAATACAAAAACAAATCCGACTGACATAGTGAACACTGGGCTCTCCCGCCACTTACTGTACAGAGCGGGTAACCAGATATTCAAAAACAATACGTCATCCCATAATGCAGCGCGCTTCGCTCTGCTGTCAAGATGACGTCATCCCACAATCCACCGCGAGACTTAGAATCTTCTGGGTGGTCGACGTTGGAAGGCAAGGGGGCGCGTCTTATCTAGACTCTAGACACGCCCTTTGTGCGCGACACGCCCTCCAGCCAATGGGAGAGCCCTGTCATGACATCATGGTTATTTTTAGAGAGGCAGCGGCAGCAGATAAGGTTTGCCTGCACGTTACTCCGCTCAGCCAATACACATCCAGGCGATAGTGAGGAGAGGAACAGCGGACGCGCTCTGTGCTGTTCTCTGACTGGAAAACTTTTCTCTAAGACTTTGTGACTCAAAGCGTCACAAATACTCTGGGAAGCAGCAGCCGTCGGCACCTGACAGACGTAAGTCCTGATTCCTGTGTCAACACCATTGCTGACAGGAGTTTGGAAGTTGTTTAGTAGAAAAAGTCTTTTGGAAACCAATATTTTTCTCTCATCTTATAAAAGAGGAAGAAGACAAGTGACAAAAAGTTGCTTTCTACAAAACAAGACACTTAAGTTGCTTTTTTATTTTTGGGAAGTTTCTCTTCTATGTATGCCAAGATGGAAACTACTTTCTATGAAGACTCACTCAACGCTTTCTCCCAGCACGAAAACACCGGCTACGGATACAGCGACGCCAAAGCTCTGAAACACAACATGACGCTGAACCTGTCCGATCCGTCCGGAACTTTGAAACCTCATCTGCGGGCCAAGGCGAGCGACATCCTTACATCCCCCGACGTGGGCTTACTGAAGTTGGCTTCTCCTGAGCTGGAGCGGCTTATCATCCAGTCCAGCAACGGACTCATCACCACAACGCCGACACCGACCCAGTTCGTGTGTCCTAGAAACGTCACGGATGAGCAGGAGGGCTTCGCTGAGGGGTTTGTGCGAGCTCTGGCCGAGCTCCACCACCAGCACATGCCGGCCCAGCCTAATGTCAGTGTCACCTCCGCCCCGCAGACCACTGTCAACAGTGCGTTGCCGCCTATCTCCTCTGTCGCGGGAGCCACTGTTTACAACAACAACGGCGCTCTGCGTTCCGATTCACCTGTTTATGAGGATCTTAACGCCTTCAACACAGCAAACACCACAGCCTCGGCTCAAAATTACACCACCTCAGCCCCAACTATGTCCTTCACCGCTGCGCCACAACTACCCATCTACGGTCAGCCCTCCTCTGCCCAGCATCCGCGGCTCACCACGCTCAAAGAGGAGCCCCAAACTGTGCCCGAAATGCCGGGGGAGACCCCACCACTCTCCCCGATTGACATGGAAAGCCAAGAGCGCATCAAGGCGGAGAGAAAGAGGATGCGTAACCGTATCGCCGCGTCTAAGTGCCGCAAAAGGAAGCTGGAGAGAATTTCGAGGCTGGAGGATAAAGTGAAGAACCTCAAGTCCCAGAACTCGGAACTTGCGTCCACCGCCAACATGCTACGTGAGCAGGTGGCACAACTTAAGCAGAAAGTGATGAACCACGTCAACAGCGGTTGCCAGCTCATGTTGACCCAGCAGCTCCAGACTTTCTGAAGAGGCAGAAGCAGCGGTGGAGACGAGAGAGTACAGACTGTGGTTGAATGAAACGGACTCTTCCTGTAAAGGTGGTCAGCTGCGTCTCCAGAAATCGTGAGGGGAATTGAGGATGATGCGGCGCCGCAAAGGTTGGACCCGCTAAAGTTTCTGTGTGCGACGCGCAGCCCAGCGGCGCGTCCCGCAAAGAAAGGCGTGGGACAGTCCTACAGTGGCCATGAACCAGAGGGGGCATGGCAATATGCAGGATGGCTTTCTGTTTTTGTTTCGTGCTGTTCACAGAACTGGACTGGACTGACCTTTTCTTGATTTACACCCAGCTCTGCACGGACCTTCTCATGGCTACCAAATGAGAATATTCAGTATTAAACGATGTGAAAACCTGAGATAGCCACAACGGCCTGACAACATGGGCGGGTTGGCCATTTCTTTCGGGCTGGAAAGTTGTAACCAAAGCCGCCTGACTTTGACTTTCAGTACCAAGTACTTTTCTTTTCTTTATTGTGAGAAAATAAGTTGGAAAAGCATCAAGATTTACTTGTTTTTCTAACGTAATGGGGTTTCACTCATTGTTATATGTACATAAGATCAACTTTGAGTACTTATGTTTACCATTTGTAACAATACTGTAAGATTTTTTTATGTTGTGTATTCTGAGCACTTCAGAAACTAATATTATATTTAAAAATATTAAAGCATATAAAACCAACATTGTCTCTGTTTCTTGTAAGTCTGTGACAGAAAGAAGTGGGTGTGCCATGTCAGCTGCACAAACAATGAAACATGTTGCAACATGTTGCAAAAGCAGGTAGTATCCAGTACCTCAAGGTAAATTCCATTAGTGCTTATATTGATTGCACCTCAGTGGTTGTCTTAGAGCTGACATATAAGGCTACTCTTTGGGAAATGGGGGATATTTCAGTAAATTGAAATCAAGAGTTGGACTTCCTGAATCATATTATGCAATGCTACATATTACTTCTACACATTACACAAACTATTGCCCTCAACTCTACACAGTGTATACCAATACAAAGTCTGTTAAAACAAACTAAATTTAACATAACAAGAAAAGGTTTTAAGATAAAATACATTGCTGAAGAAAAGTGTGACCAATAGGAAATTTCAGTATTGCACAGTTCTGTAATTCAACATAACTTCCTTTCTTATTGTTAAAAGTGGAAGTCCCAATAAGAAAACAAAAATGTTTCACCTGTTTTAACTATTAGTGCCTATTTCTTTGTTAATTTTAATTTTTTATATATCTTAAGGAAAATATTACATTTCAATTTTATAATACAATTTTAAACATGCATTATCAGTGTGGTATCTCCCAAAAAAAGCATCTACGAAAACTAGGTATCAAAATGTTATGACATATTTTTGCAACAGTGTTAATTTAGATTACCTATTATATAAACTTGGTCACAGTAATACAAAAGCAGTCATAATTGGATGAGGTACATATATAGGAAACATTGCATACATTAAAAATGGTTTGCAAACGCCAAAAGTGATCTTCATGGTAACTTCTATCACTTACTACTATTTCTTAAAACCATTTTTTACATTATTATTATTGTTAATAATAATAATAATAATAATAATAAACATACATAATAATAATTTTAAATTGCATTTATATACACAGACACTGAAATGAGAAAGTTAAAAAAACGGACTTTCAATTATTTATGACACAACAATGTAAAACCATAGAAACGCCAAAAACACACACATTAAGTACAGTGCGTGTGTATTTCAAATTCAACACTAGAGGGAAACACAGGCTAAGTTACCCGTTATATGAAAGTCGATTGCGCCCCATTGCACCACTCATTGTCTCGCCACATCATGACCACAAAATGTAAAATTTTAAAATTTAGAGTACATAAATATTTAAATTAAACTGCAGCGTACTCGGGTCAATTTCGAAACTTTTGTAATATATTATCGCTGATTTGATTGTTACTTTATCAAAAAATCGCTTTTAATCTAATGTGATGTTGATTCAGCTTATCCAACGTAATACATAATAAACCACCACGTTGATAAAAAGAATATATCTCTAATAATCAAAGTCTAAGACAATTAAAATATATAATTACAAAAACTCATAGTGTTAAGGTATATCTGGAATACTTCCATGCGTAAAAATGTGCGTAAATAAATACATCATTTAATTGACAAAATTCGCTTTAAAGTTGTGATCCCTCAAACCTGGAGACGCATGACATCATTCCGGAACGCGGAGTCCTTCCCTTCCATATTAGGAAAGAGCAACATTGGGAAGACCTACGTCAGCGCAGAGGAGGCGTGTTTTAACGGAAAGTGAATCGACTGTGTCAACTACACAATAAGCCGATTCCTGGGAAGTCAGGCGGCAAATGAACCAATCATCAGTCTGTATCCACGTCCCTAGAGTGCTCCACGTCCTTACTGGATTGTCCGAAAACAAGATCTGAATAAATATAACGCCAATCTACTATTTGTTAATGTACCAAACAACTGTAAAGGAATTTTTGAAAAAAAAAAAAAAACTATGAAATTCTAATAAAATGTGGCTGGACTTTTTAGTCTAATCCAAAAAAAAAAAAAGAAAAAAGGAAAAGAAAGAAAAGGTCAGAACCTACTATTAATGTTGAGATTTAATCCAATCAGCAATCTAGAAGGTCAACAGTTAGTGACCTGCATCTTATAGAGTCTTTTATGGGTCATTACTTCTTTTCATTTATAAAAGGTAGTTAGCACAGATAATTATGATAATAAGCTAATGTTATTACGTACTGTCTTGACTACCAACCTGTGATCAAAGTCTCGCAAAGAACAGGTGGAGTCCTATAGATTTATAAAATCTATAAGACTTTATAGCTCTGCTAAGGTTCTGGACATCCTGGAGGCCAGAGGTGAACAAGTGTGTCGAAAGTTGAGAACTGCGCCTGATCCTAATCAGTGGAATACTGATTATGTGAATGACCATATGAAGAACAAGGAGGCAGCTGATTGGGGTTTTTTTTTAAATAGAAAATGAGGGAGAAGCCAAAATAGAAGCAGAAAGATACAAAAAGGTTTAAAGTATTTTTGATTTAGAAGAAACTAAGGTTGGCACTGAGTGTGAACACAAGACTGGTTCAAACTGAAAAAGTAGGAGCAAGAGCAGCAGACTGTACAACAGAAAACCTAATTCACATGATTGCCACAGATGGGAAACTTGTACTGTTGGAGGAACTACTGGAACACACCAACATCAACGTGTCAGCTCGTCCAATGAGAATCATGGCTCAAAACAACAAAACTCATAACCATAAGTCACATCTGTAAAGCACCATGGAATTCCTTTCACACTACCAACTCTATCAACACTGTTTGGTAATCACCATAACCACTATATGACACAAAATGTAAATTAATTAAAGATTTAACAGCTTGAAAACACTCATGCTGGACGCTTAGTATATTGACATCAACTATTAGGATAACCACAACTCACATATATTAAGGGGTTCTTGAAAACTTCTTTGTTTGTTTGTGTTTTATTACTGTCAGCCTGAGGTTCCACTGGAACCGACTGTCACCCAGGCAGTATATAGGGGGTACATTTCAAAAATTACCATGGGACCTACTGTACCAGATGCCCAGCAACAACACTTACCATCGCCTCGTCTGTGTTCGTGACGTCCTCCGAAAAAGTACCGAGCTGGGAGAATTTCACCGTGTCCTCCAGGGGCTCTGTCTGGTTGATGGCCGGTTCCAGTGGTACCTCAGGCTGACGGATTTAAAACAAGCCACAGAAAGTCTCACAATTTAACAACCTCCAACCTCCTGGCTAACATTAGCCCATGTTAGCATGCGAGATACTATCAATTAGCCAGTTCATGTTAGCGCTCGTTCTACACAGCTTTGCTTTATTTAAGTTGTCTATAGTTATTGCTATCAGTGCTAGCACGCTAACCAAACCGATAAGCCGATAGGGGCATACGAAGCTAACTAACCGTAAAAACATACCTCTATGTCCAAGAAGTTCCCAACAGCAATTAAACTCTCCTTTAGCCTAAGTCCGTAATCCTTGGTCAAGTGTGAAAATGTCCGGGCGGGAAAAAATAACATCTTCTCAAAACACTGTGGTAAAGGGGTATGACGTCAAGCTCCGAGGTTGCCAGTTTCACTAATGTCACCCAGGTACATCTTACTTGTATAAATCAATTAATACATTGAGTGACGTTTGTAGTGAATATTACTTTATATTACTTTTCCAACCCTCAGAATGAACCAGAATTCATCGAATGAATTTGAAAGAAATATTTCAGCTGATTCCATTTGCAAATGTCAAAAGGAATTTTTTAATTCTTACTTCGTCAGATTGTACGAACTCAAAGGACTTGAATTCATAAACCAAGAAGCCTGCTCATCACATTAACTGTATAAAGAGATGTGTTGTTAATCAACACTTTATTGTGTTTGTGTGTTATTTTTATTCAATCACCTCAGGATGTAGAGTGGGACCAGTTGACTTCCCTGTACTAGACATTTAATGTTAAAGATCCTGGCAGGACATATGGCTTTTTCAATGGCTAGTTTTTAAGTTAATATGTAAACAACACAAAGATTAAGCCACACAGCTGTACAAAAAATACATTTAAACTAGTAGATCTGCATACAACCCCAAGTACTTACCATTAAATTCCATTTAATAAGCCCGGTCATCTTGCTGTGAAAGAATTAGAGTGATTTATGCTTTATGGACATCATCCTGGACAACACAGAATATCCATTGCCTTTACATGATGTTGTCCTATATTTGATGTATTCCTGTATAAATTATGATCAATTAGTGTGTCTGTTGTAATTCTAAAAGAAAGGAAAATTATAATGCCTGAAACATGAATGTACAATTTAAACCAAACATGATTGTCTAGTGCAGTGGTTCCCAAAAAGGGGGTCGGCCTCCATAGAGGGCGTGTAGGTACTACAGGGGCCAAATACATTTCTATTTCAATCTTGCCTTTTTTGGTCTATAGAGGAATAACTGCACTGATATGTGAATTTATTAATATATAAATGAATTTGTTTAGTCCAATGAGACTATGAGTTTTGTAGGACTTACAGTGTCTAAAATCAACACTTGGCACTACAGAGAATGTTTGGGAACCACTGGTCTTGTGTGAGGCAGCTGTGTAAGTCACATGTAAACTTTTGGAGGTAGTGGGTGTGGTATCTAAAAGACGCTGATACATCTGACGTTAACAGTCTTCTTCAACAAACCTATCTTTTGTTTGAGCTAGTTGTTCTGAAAAAAGTCACTACAAAAGTCAATTTTGACCGTATCCAGAGTTAAATGTCCTCCCCCTATGCCCATGGGTTCCATGCACATGTTAAGACTGGGGAAGAAATTCAGCATTTCTTCATCCTCTCTGTGACTCCACTCCTCCTCCTCCTCCTCTTCCTCCTCCGTTTATCCCAGACCCTGTGTGGAGATGTAGTCCACGGTGGTGTTTGTTTCCAGAGACGTCTGTGTATGGTCGGAGCTGTCTGATTCATGTGAAAAACTTTTGATGTACGTAGTCACAGGGTACAGCAGCGCAGATGATTCTCTGCGTTGGCCGAGCCTCATGTGCGAAGGCTTTTGTGAGAAGGCATTTGTGGAGTTGCAGATGTTGCTGCTCTGATCAGAAAGCTCCACGATATCAACCAGGTCCGGATCCGGTTCTCCCTGGCTTACGCTGGAGCTCATTTGTAGCTGTAGCTTTATTGTACCCTGTTCAGTTAAAAAAAATATACATTTATATTTGTCTGTTTCAATCCCTGCAGTTAGATATACTTCATATTCCTGAGACTTGGAAGATCAGTGTGAGACTCATCAGTCAGACTTTGGACTTTTCATAATTACAATATACTGTATATGAAATGTCTTTCCTCTGATCTCTCAACTTGGAAGGAAAAACGAAAGACAGGCAAGAGTTTGTAAGCATAGTCATTTTTTTCAATAGTTGACAACTTTATATATTTGTTTTACCTTCTCACGGGTACACTCTTTAGCCCATTTGCTGTTTGCGGGATCTGGGATGACATCCAGCATGAGGCACTGAAAATACACCCAGAATCTGAGAAGAAAAAAAAAAGTTTAATATTGCAACAAGCTATCTCTGTGTGACTCATCTATGTGTGATTTTTAAAAAAAAACGAAATCATGTTTTATATTTATCATAAGGTTGTTGGTTATGTTGTCTTCAATAAAAGTTATAATAACATTGATCACAGAGTAGCTTTGACCACCAGGAAGTTGAAGCCTCCGCTGGATGAAATGGTATTTAAAGCTCCCAACTATATATTAGAGCGACAGTAAGTGAATGGACAGAAATATCACTGGATATACAGTACAGTCCATGTGTTTAAATGTGCTGACACAAAGCATTATGGACCTGGCGTAGTAACATCGTGACATCTCACTCAGGTTTGAGGTTATGTTTTCACTTACTTCTGCTTTACTGATGGAATCTGGTACAGGCAAAGCAAAAGCACCAAAACCAAACCGATACCACAGAACACGGAAATGAAGGATATTGAAGTTTCCTCTGCAAACAGAATAAAAGCAAATAGTTCAATGAAGATAACCCTTATGTAAGAATAATAATAATTTATAATCTTTATCATAAAGGTGTGTCTTTGTTCATTTCCGGCTTTGTTAATTTACGCCATTAGGTATTTACTACTGATAGTATTTCATAACTGTGTTTACAAAGGGGGAAGGGAAGTTCAATGTTTTTTGAGTTTTGGATCTTTCTTTAAAGTATGGCTAAGTATGGTAAGTTGTACCATCATTAAGAACAAGGAAGCACTAAAAGAAGCTAAGGTTGCCAAAGGAGTGACTGTGATCAACAAGCAAAGATCTCAGACATTAGAAGAAGTGGAAAGTGGAAGTTGCTACTGATTTGGATCAACGAAAAGCAGTTGTCCGGCGATAGTATTTCGGAGACAATTTGTGAGAAAGCGAAGTGAACATTGCGCAATCGCGACTCCTCAGCAGCAGTAAGGATGAATGAAATTGCTTTTCCTATTTATGGAGTCATTGTTAACTAAGGCATATTGCATTCATGTAAGGTGCCCACCTTGAACAAGGAACCTAAGTCCCTGACTCACTGGGCCTTCTCCTTCAGCAGTTGAGGCAGTCATCCAAAGGTTGTATTCAGACGGAGGCAGATCCTTGATTTTAAATCTTCGAGGTGATGTAGGTGTGGAGTCTGAAAAACCCCAGCAGAGGGCAACATTTCAGTTTATTTACTATTAACCAATGGCTAATTAAATGTCAGTGACGTGACAGTTTATGAATCTGTAAATCTTAGAATATGAATAAGATTCATACTTTGGCAAAAATCCGATGTGACGGTTTATGAATCTGTAAATCTTATAAGATTCATACTTTGGCAAAAATCCGTTTTTCTCAACCTTTAAAAGAAGACAAAATTTGTATCCCCCCAATTTTTCAATTATTCAAAGACTTTTGTTGTTAGAACTGTGTATATATCAAACATTTACCTATGTGAATTAATAATATTAATAATATTCAACAACTCCATTATCAATATTGCATATCAATTGGACGCATTGTCTTATTGGTTCTCATTTGGTTAAGAAATAAAATATAGCACCGTAGCACTACAGAACTTTGTCACCATAATTAATATACGGTATAACAGAGGTATACACTAACGTTTTGAATTTGATTTATATATTGAAACTGTTATGGAAAATTCTCAGCAGTTATTAACACACAAATACAAAACACACAAATATAACAAAACTCTTCTCACAGTTAAGCTGGTGTCCACTGCTGGTCTTTAAGTAGATGGTATATTTTGTGATGCAGCCTCCTCGCATGTCTCTGGGAAGCTCTGTCCACGACAGTTTCAACGTATGTCTGGTAATCTCCATCTGGACCGAAGGACCAACCTTTGGAACTAAAGAGAGCAAATGCAAAACAAATATTTTTTATTAAATAATAATAATTAAAAAAACATAAATAATAATAATAACTGAGTCCATTATTCATTCCACAATCTTTGCAACCCACTCAGAGGTGCCATTTGGAATATGTGGTTCCTCTGGGGTTCGAACCCAGGACACTTTGCGTGTCAGGCAGATACGAAAGGCAGGCATGCTAACTGCTACACCACAGAACCACGAACGACAAGCGAGTAAGAACGGCCACGGTGACGTTTCATGATCACTTACTTGACTCAGCTGCTGTGATGCCTCCAAATTCAGTCCTAGAGGCTGAGCTCTGGTTGAAGAACACATACAGTGCTCCCTTATAGCACACAAAGGGTTGAACACCTGCAGGAACAATTACAGTGGTGAACACTTGATATCATTTTACCACTTTAAATTGACTTCAAACACAGTCTCACCTGTGATGACTGCATGATTGGCCTCCCTGTTCAGTCTGGTCCATCTGAGCTCCTCCAGTTTCTGACCTTCAGGGTACCACTCCAGCACGAACCAAGAGTGCCGAGCTGCCATTTCGAGCATTCTCCAGGAGGTGGTGACATTTTGTTTTCCTGTTATTACTGTCACATCCTGAGAGGACTCTATTGAGTCATAGAGAGTGTGCATGAGTCACCGCTGGTGTAAAAGACTGAACACACACTTCACCAGACTGCTGACTCCATGTTTTACTAAAACACCTTTCAAGACTCAGCTTCCGCTCACCCAGACCTGCAGTTTTGTTGTTTTTACCTGTGATTTGTGGTGCTCTAACACTGGCAGGAGGTGATAATCCTTTGGAGTTGCGAGCCCACACTGTCACTTCACATTTGTCACAGGTGGTTGGCGAATACGTCCTGACATCACCGGGAACATTAATGACCTGCTCCGTTCCAGAGTCTGGACTGTAAACCCTGACTCTGTACTCTATGATCTTCCCTCTTGCACTGGACTTATCAGGTTGCTGCAATTTAGAAACAAAATTGCATTCAAAATGTGACTGGTGTTTCATCAGAAAAGACTTAAAATGTACAGCAAGAAGAGGGAGTGAGACATTGTTTCTTTTCAGCCACTCTTTTCTTGTAAACTGAAACTTTCGTGTCAGCAGACAGGTTTCACTTACCTTTCCCGGTTTGATTCTCTACCGTTGTGTAAGTGTGTGCTTCCTACCAGAAGTGGTCAAGAAATGACCTTTTAAGTCAGATGCGGTAGTGAAACATTTCAGTTCAGAATGTCTCACTGTGATCTCCGTAATGGAATCCTAACCCAAACCAAACATACGCTGAGAAGCATTTCCAACCTCAACCCTCATCTTTTTATCTTTTGTTTTACAGCTAAACCCTGAATCACGCACATGGTTGAGACTTTATCCCAACAGCAATAATTCACTGATAGAGATAAACATTAACTCCTCCTGACAACTCGAGTACAGTCATTGTCTAAGAGAATACATACATCCTCATTTTCACTATCAGAATAAACAGTAAGGCAGCATATAAATAAACAGCAGTAGTCAAATGGTTTCAAAAATGGTTTTGGTTAATTGACCTTGTAGCAACCTTTTAGCACCAGAGGATATGACACAAGTATAATCTACTAATGTCTACACAATGACGAAAGATGAAGTGTTTTGACTTGTCCTCAGAACAGAGAGACAAATACACCTGCACACACACTCAAGAAGGGGGAAAAAAACAAAACAAAACGTACCTTCCAGTAAACTCTTGGGGTTTTTGGAGCAGTTGCTGATTCAGCATACCACACGTCCAACCCTTCTGTAGGAGCTAAAACAACAAGAAACAATAAAGATCTCATTGGTCTTTTAGCTTCAGATATAAAGAACGACGTTATTTTATTTTAACAGCAGCAATATTGTTTTGTGTAAATATTTACATCAGAGTGCTGAGCAGATGTTTTAGGCAGGTGTACAGATTTACTGTTTCCCAACATTTAAGGAAAGTAGGAAAGCAAAGTGAACTCCTTGTCGTTGTGACATTGTGACACACACCACTGCACACAACCAAATGCGACCTCTGCATTTAACCCATCACCAAAGTGAACAGTGTGTGGGGACGGTGCCATGCTCAGAGCACCTCAGTGGTAACTTGGCAGCTGGTGGCTTCGAAACTGTAACATTCTGGACCCAAGACCTCTTTCTTAACCACTGAGCCACAACTGCCCCTGAGCAACTGTTTGTCTTTTTCCAAGTATTTAAAACAAATTTGGATCACCGCAAGTTGTTGCGACAACAGCGGCAGTGGTAACGGCTGCAGTGCGTGATGGGTGATATGTAATAAAAAGGCAGTGGAGGAAGTGCAATAAGGGGTGCCACCCTGTAATATTTATACCAGTTGTAGGAAGTTCTGCAACAGATGTGATGCACATCAGAGCAATACGGAATTTATGTCTAAACAATGACTTCAGGGCGAAAAAGATTGTGTGTTGTAATTGCAACCACATTTGAGGATTCTGATCAATTCCCGTTTACATGAGGTTCCTAAAGAAAATCACTGTCCAGGCATGAGTTTGCTGTCAAAATGAATGCTGGCCACAGAATGAAAAAAAAAACAATGTCTGATAAGGTTAAGGTTAATTAGTGGCCTTTTAAACATCAAAGAAGTGAGTGTTTGTTTACCAGTTGAAATCTATTCATGTTTCCGTTGCGAGCCATGACTGTTGTTTACAGCATGCAGCGCAGCTATTCTCCGACTGCGACCAACAGCCGTTTGTTACATTGTTCTATCAGACAAATGTGTGAAAACGCATTTAACACAATCATACCACACACGCCATTATCTTAAGATCTCCAGCCACTGACAAAAACCTTTCCTGTGTTTATTAATGATTGTACTGCATCAGTGTTGTTCACCCAGAAACACTACAAGCAAAATCTACTTGAAAAAAAAAAATCAAAAATCAAATGTTCATTCACTGCTTTGGTTTTTCAGAACACATAAACAAGGACTTAAAAGCTTAGAGGGATCTGGTATAAGCAGAATGATCACACATGGTCTGATACCATGAACAGATAAACGACCACAGAGATAAATGTCAACTCTTTCTGTGTGCCTTTCTTCAGACACAGACGCAACGTAATGCAGTAATTTAATTAAAAAAAAAAAAAAATGCCTTTCTTCAGACACAGACTCAACGTAATGCAGTAATTTAATAAAAAAAAAAAAAAAAAATCAGAAAAGACTTACGTTCCTCTTCAGTCCAGCTGGACACGTTTGTGCTCCACTCACTCCACCGTCCGGTGCTGAATTTGCATCGAGCTCTGAAATAGTACAGCGTGTAAGGCTCCAGAGAGGAAACTGATCGCTTCTGTAGTGTGCCTGTCACCATATCCTGTGGATAAAAATATATTTAGATATTTCATCCTTTGCATGTGGTAAAATGTATGCATACATTTTGCTGCTAATAGACAATTAATGACACAATCCAAACAACATGGGAGAGGAGAACTCTAGAGAAAGTTAGATGAAGTGGTAAAAGTTCTCTCCAGAACAGAGAGAGCAGTGATGGGTGCAGCCTTCATCTGACATTTCAGTGAAGGTATTAATAAAGGCTAGCAAAGAGGATAAAGATGGCTATGATCAACTTCCCATTTTTAGGAGGAGAGTACATAAGTATAGAGATACATAACACAACTAGAAAAAGAGAAGTGGTGCAGAGACAAGCTCTTCGGTGGAAGATGTTATCAGGACATACAAGAGGGCGAGGAAAGAACAGCTAAGATGCTAGGATGCTAGGAAAAGAAAAAAATTAGGAAACATTGCTGGTAGAGCAATGACGTTTATTTTATCGGGTTCTGTATATCTGAATTTCTGAATGTCCTACTTGGTCTTGATAAGATGTCCATGTCTCTTTTCCGTCGTTGTACTGTATCTCCAGGTGCTCGGTTAAAACACGCTGCTCTACTTCGATGATGCACCTCTGGGACGAGCACACGGGCTGCACAAGAACGGGAGCTGGTGGTGTGGCTGCGAAAAGACAGGATCTTTTTATTTGGATTTTATTTGCTCAAAAACCAACAATGTTATTATGGCAGGGAAACAGAAGAAATGAACGTAAGTCGCACTTTTTTTCATCCTTTGGATGGGTTTGCAACTTATACACATGTGCAACTTACATATTAAAATATATAATTTCACGTTTGTTATTTTCACACTGCCAGCCGCTAGAGGGCACTCTAAGCGTGTGTACCAGGATCTGTTACTCCTGTACCGCTGAAAATGTACATGTTCGTTATTTACACCCCAACAGCCGCTAGAGGGCACTGGTGCGACTTATACTAAGGAGCGACTTATAGTCCAGAAAATACAGTGGTGTAATAACTAATGTAAAACCGACAATCACCACATTATACACTGTGTCAGGCTTCATCGGTGCAGAAATGTTTAGGACTCTTGCCATAGAGAGAACACTCATCTGATCCCCAATCTTTCTGTTTGGAAATTAGAATTTCTCCAGCACAAAATTATACAGGATTAGGTTAAGGCGACCCTATGTCCAGTCACCGAGAATTCTATTGTGGTCGCCTGAATTAGTAATTCAAGTAATTGATCAAAAAATGACAGCTGCTAAAATGTCTGTGGGGTCACCAAAAATTTGTGATGTCAAAAAAGGGTCACAATTTTAGTTCAGGGGCCACATACAACATGAAGTGTTTGTGTATTTTCTTTACTTTCAAAATTCATTAAACGGGTCAGATTGAAACCCCAAGCGGGCTAGATGTTTGACAGCCCTGCTTTAAATGGATGAAGGCTTGTTTGTCTCTAGGGTACATAGCCTCATCCAGTGAATGCTAGGATTGACTGAACCCCCGAAAACCATTAAAAAGACTTTGAACATGAATCAATACAATGCAGACTGCCCAGAGCAGCCCTCTTACCAATGTCACTGAGTGAGTAGGTTTGAACAGAAGACACGGCTGTTCCTAGTGGGTTCTCGGTTTGTACCCACACATGGATCTGCTGGACAGATCTGGGTACAGTGACACTACAGGAGAGTGATTTGGATCCTCTCCTGAAGACGTTCTCCAGTTTACTAGTGTGATTTCCTGACACCGTCGTCAGCCTGAAACGTATCGTTGGTCAACATGAACAGATCACTCACAGCTGCGGCTTGTTTCGATAAAATGGCTTCCTACACCTCACCTTAGCTGTGAACTGTCCATCAGATGAGTTTCTCGTCCTCTCTCCCAGGTGCACCGCACGTCTCCACTCTCATTATTCATGACCTTGTAGATGCACAAAATCTTTCTAGGATCATCTGGTGGGTCTGGAGGACGAAGGCAGAAAGACAGAGAGGTTTTTCTTTTTTTTTTTTTTTTTACTCTAAATATAGCGTAAGTAAAAATCCATTTTCAGCTTTGATATAAATAAATCGTCTGTTCAGACTAATTTCTTTCAGTCTTTTTTTTTTTTATTTTTTACACCTTTCCGTTTAGGTGCTGAACTAAGTACTCATAAAAGTGGCTTCTCTTAACTTCTGTATATGAAACTGGTCTGTGGTCACAATAAGCAACGCTAAACTGTACTTACTTTTCACCGTATTAACAGCCTGCACTATGAATAGACGCAAAAGAGGAAGCAGCTTCTTTTCTTCGTACATCAAATGTTACATTAAAAAAAAGTTAAGGTCAATGGTAACCTAAACAAAACAATGTTGCTTTGGTTAAAGAGAAAGGACAACAACATGTTAAAAATATACACTTTTTAATGCAGTCACTCTAAACTTTATATAAATGTCCACAAAGACGTGAAACGTTTTACTTACAGCCAACTGAGATGTCCAGTCCACAGGGATCCAGTGAATGTTGGCAGTCACAGCTACAGCTGAAGGTTCTCTTTTCTGTGATGTTCACCACATTTATATACACAGTTGTTGAATTTACATCTCTGTGTTTCTGCTTCATGGGTGGCTGCCCGCTGTACATCAGTCTCTCACACTTGCAGTTAAAACTGCAGTAGACCTTGAAGTCAGAGTTTCTCTGTACCACAGCTCCAGCGCTGGACCAGATGACACAGGATTTTTCTCCTAAAATGAAAACATAACACCTTTAGTAAATGTAAATATCGAACTCTCTCTCTCTCAGCAGGTAAAAGCAGTTTGTTTTTCATCTACATTTATTACTACACAGACTATTCGTACAAAAGGACAGCAGTGAAGTATTCAGTTCTTACCTGTGCAAAGCTGGAGCAGCAGCAGTGTAACAGTGATGAAGATGGACCATGATGGAGACATGGTGATTCATCTGTTACTGTCTGTCCAATCCCCTCACATCACAGCAGGTGCTGGTACGTCCATCTTGAACCAGCAGTGCAGTAAGTGCAGCAAACACATGAGGTGGTCAAAGGAAGTGCTCATGTCCTGAAATACAAATCACACTTGTGTTAAACCAAGTTCCTTCTTTTGTTTTTGTTGCTGTGTTATTACAGTAAGTCACATGTACGTCCGTGTGTGGTAAATAACGTGGAGCGAGAGAGACACTCACCCATTCCACTCACAAAGACATCAGCGCATGGTGTCTCCGTTTGACATTCTACACCATCTGTCCTCACTTCAGTGTGTCCTGCCTTCTGAGGTAAAGAAGAATTGCACACACACACACACACAGACAGGAGCTGCTGCTGTGTGACTAGCTCCGCCTATGGTGAAACAAGTTCAGAGTAAATTCGACAGTTCACACAAGCACCCACCCACCCACACTTATATATACACACACAGACGCACACAAAAACAGACACAACAGACCTTTGTATGTCTATGGGAGAACATTTCTGTTTAAAAATAGGACTGTCTGAATTAAATCTGATGTTACATTCGGAAACATCACACCTGTGACAATTCAACTTCACTTTAAACCTTCTCTCAGGCCTTAACATGAGGGTCGATGATGTTCATATTGGTACAGCATAACAATTCAAATGGAAACAGTGACAGTGATTGCATGAACAAGTTCATTCAAACTGGAGTACATTTCTACTGTTTATTTTATACATAGTTTATACTAAGACAACGGAGGTGTGGTTTTACCTTGACGTAAAATGATGTTTTAATGGTGAGTGTTACTGTAAAGAAGAGAGCTCACTCGACATTGAAACGTCTCAAGGTAAAATTACACCTGGGTTGTCTGAAAATTAACTCAGTGGAATACGTTTTTGTAATGGTTTAACTTACAAAATGGAAAAATGAAACTCCATTGAATACATTTCCTTATTAATCCCACTTTGTAATCCTACATTTAGACGTAATAGCCAAGGATCACATATACTATATACAGTATATACTATATAAATATATACATATATACATATATATAAATATATACATATATATTTACATATATACAGTACATATATATATATACACACTGTCTATTGGCCCTAACAATGACACAATATTGTTTGCGTTGTGTTGACATAAGAGAGACCCTCTAGACCAGAGGTCACCGACCTTTTTGAAACAGAGAACTACTTCACGGGTACTTAGTAATGCGAAGAGCTACTTGTTTGATACAGACTTCCAGAACAAACCATACAGTAGTAGACACTCTAGATCACCATAGTCATTGCATCCACTTGAATATCACTGCCAGTGTAACTGATTCAAAAAGCACAGTAACAGTACAGTTTTGGACCCTCTTGTTAGTAGGTAGTCCACAGGGGCTACCAGGTGACCCTGGGCACCACGGTGGTGACCCCTGATCTAGAGAGTGTGATTTGACTACCACTGAAGAAGTCAGACAACTTGTCCCAGTCCTAAAAAATAAGTGCAAAGGTTTTGAAGGTGATTGGCTCTGATGAGGTTAAAGTTAAGGAGCTATTCTGACATTAACCTGTTGCGGGTAAACTCCCCAAAAATTGTATTTATCGTTTTTATCTAGCACTGTTGTGATGTCAAATGGGTCGTAAAGGGACTTTGGACTGATAAACATGGTTAAGGACAAACACTAAGGTTATGAAAATAACTTTCCACATAGCCTACAAACACGGTAAGCACGGTAATTACCAAATATATATAACAATTTACAAAATTTGACAAATTTCTACGTTCTTTTTTTGCCATTTAGTAATAGTAGTTTATCTGGATTATTGTGACTTAATTATAATCAGAATCATGATTAATCCATAGATACCATATGATAAATCAGATCAAAAATGTATATAATTTGACAGCTCTGAAATACATATATAATTCTTGTTCAAGCAGTCTTTATATAATGCTGTTTTTACTTCCATGGTTGCAGCTAACGCTGTGTTACACAAAGGGCAGAGCTGCTGACAGGTATTTGAGGAAAGTAACCTTTAGCCAGTAAAGTCTCCACCGTTCTCTGAGACAGACAAGTGTCTGCCATGTCTGCCATGGTCATGTCAGCGTGGTGGAACTTCACAGGGGGGTCGTTGACTTCACCGTGGCTCTGCGTCTCCATTGTCCCCTCACAGAAGTTTATCTTTGATACAGCTGTTGTGTGAGAAGGTCTAGGCCACGAGCCATCGCTAACGGAACTGATATCTGTTCCCTTGGGTACAGCGGGACAATCCACTTCCACACTGGAGAGCAAGCCTCCAAATGCACTAGGACAGACTTCCTCCTTCACACATGCTGCCACATCCTTTTGTTCTTCTTCTTCTTTGTCTACCTGCGAAGCCAACTCACCAATATGAGGCTTGTAGCTGGCGTGGTGCAGCTCACCAACAACAGGCACCGTCCCAGTTTCTGTGGCTAAAACAGGCATCTTTACTGAACCTTGTTCCAGTCGTTTCTGCGACACTTGAACGTGAACATGAATGATGGGGTACATGGCCTCCCTCTCCTCCCAGGAGAGCAAAGTGATGGGGGAAAGCAGAGGGTCACTGTCAATGGACCCGAAACAGGGTTCACATCTGTCCTGCTGGAAACATAAAGAATACAGGATGATGAACACGGGTTGCTGAATGATGGGTTCCCACTACATGCCTTCGGTTGCTTTCATTTCGGCTGCAGCTGAAACAACCTGAAACTCCAGAAATCACGTGAGGTCGTGTTTTGACTTCATGTAGGGACAATCAGCATTTAAGTACCTAACTGCATTTACCCTGCATGAGGTAGGTCTATGCTGAGGTACAGAGGTAGAACGATGCTGCAGCGCCTTAGAACTACATCAGTGTCAGAGTGGCATGGAGGAGTATTACACCAACTGGGGTAAAACTGTGATTTCTGTGTTATTGATGGCTCTGTAATTAGCTTAACTGTCAACCATTCATATCAATGGCTAGTGCTTTTAAGATTAGTTCAAAGGTAAGGGATTGTGTGACAGTCTAAACAGTTGTGATTATTAGCTGGCTTCTATTACCTGTAGCAGTCGAATGGCATTGCTGTTTCCAGGCTTTGGTAAAGTGTGACTAAGCCATGCAGGTCCCCAGGATAAACACCTTTGTTTAATCCTGCAAAAGAGTGCATTTGTTTATTTGAATACTATAGCTGCTACAATAGGACATGGCACAAACAGTATATTTATTATTGTTATACTTTGGAGATTTGTGAACAACAGTATGGTTTCATGCCTAGGAAGAGTACCACAGATGCAATATTTGCCTTGAGGATGTTGATGGAGAAGTACAGGGAAGGTCAGAAGGAGCTACATTGTGTATGTGTAGATTTAGAAAAGGCATATGACAAAGTCAGGAGTGGCAGAAAAGTATGTTAGATTGGTGCAGGACATGTATGAGAATAGTACAACAGTAGTGAGGTGTGCTGTTGGGAGGACAGAAGACAGAAATAGCCACCAGCTAGAAGAGAACCTAGAAAGGTGGAGGTTTGCACTAGAAAGAAGAGACATACATACATACAGGAATACATATAATATAATAATTTATGAAATCAAACAACACTTTTTCAAAATGAATACTGAAATACTATGGTTTAATACCTTTTTCTAATACACCTACAGCAAATGAGGCTGACTATGATTGTTATGCAGAAGGTGATAGTGACAACAACCTCAATCACAAGGCCTGCTGGTGATGAAAAAAAAACACAAGAAGAATTATGATTACAATATTATTACAATAATAATTATTGTAACAATATTATGATTACAATAACAAAAACCCCAACATTACACCATTTTCACTCTTAGATTTAACATTCAGCAGATATGAGTTATAGTGGAGCCACTGAAAAAAAAACCTGCAGGTTGAGATACAATCCTGTTGCTCCGTGGTCCTTCTCCTGCTAGAGTGGACGCAGTCATCTGTAGAGACAGAGTCCCCTCAGGACATTCCACCCACATCTGTTTGGGAAAAGCCGGCAACATCACTAGAAAAAGAAAAATGGAACTGAACTGTGAGCGGGTCCTTAGTGGCACGTCACAGGGCCGTAAACTGAGACAAAAACTCACATTTACGATCACGATCAATTGAGACCTGAATCAGTCTTTACACCAGGGGTGTCAAACACACAGCCAGCGGGCCAAAACTGGCCCACTAGTGGGTTCAATCTGGTCTGCTTGATGGATTTTGTATGAAATATGACTATTTTCTACTATATATTTGTACCTACTTGCATGAAAACAAAGGGGGGAAACATGGACTTATTTTTATTTATAGGTAATTCTGTTATGATTGTACTTGTCCAGCCCCCCTGACATCTGCTCAGACTGTATCTGGCCCCTGAACCAAAATGACTATGACACCACTGGTTTAGACTGTGTGAAGAAAAGCCTAGATTCTCAGTCAAAGCAGAGTGATTAGGGTTCATCAATATCCACAATATCTCAACATCTCTATCAGTAGTGTGTGTGAATATGTGATAGTGTATAAGAAAAGCTATCTGACACCTGTCACACAGAGTTTTAAAAATTGGTGTGTGAAGCAGAAAGGTTAGCCGGTTAACAAGGCTTTGTGTTTGCATGCTTGCACATGCCACATGACTTCCTGTTGGTGGTCAAGAACAGTTCTAGATAACTATGATTCACTGAAGACGATCACAACCACAGTGTGGAGCAGCCCTGTGTGCTCACTGCTGCGCACCAGCTTTACTGTGTTCAATCAAAGAGATCAGATAAAAGGGAGGCTTTGAACGCTTGCGGCTCGTTTTCTCGATCAAATCTCAAGGCACTCACACTTTGTTATGAATATCACCAATGAGATGATCTCGTCATTCAAAACATCGTCGCAAAAACAAAAACTACCAGCACTGCAAACTTTACAATTACTGGAACCATGAGGAGAAAAACCCTGCTGATGTATCAAAGCATTGAGGGAGGGGAGTAATTCTGGTTTCACTTTTTCCATTACACCAGTCACTCGTGCTGACGCAAAATCTGTGAATGACTGTTGGAATGAGGGTTGGATTTACACATATTTGTGTAAGAGTTTTTAATACTTGATATTTCTGAGGAATAATATTCCCAAAACATTGATTTTAATGTTATGACAGATACGTACATAATACAATGTTTATTTTGTATCCTTTTTTGGTTTGGTATTGTGAATAAACTTTAGCTAATTTTTGTTTTTTAGTTAAACTATATGCTAGAATCTTTTATGGCACCTTCTCAGAGAAGGTAAATGTGCTCTTCCCCTATTTCTCAGAAATAAGGTCGCAGACAAATTTACAATGTTTCTACCTTTCAGCAGTTTAGGGTCATGTGATGTGTTTTATCTTTCCATCTAAACAGAGCAGTAAGAAAACAATAAACATTACAAAATGGATGAACAAAAAAAAAGGAAACCTGATTGATTTTTATCTGTTGTGATTCCTGCAATGTCTTAGTGAATTGAAAATGTTGGTGATTTAATGTGATTTATTCATCTGTGACTCTGTGTCAAGGGTTCTTGAGACAATCGTCATTCGCGCACTCATACCTACAGATAAATAAACTCCATGGAAAAAACAAAACAAAACAAACAAAGTGCCCAGTTCTTCTTACCCCTGAGCTCCTTATCGCCGGTGTCCAGAGCTTGTATGTAGAGGGTGTAGTTTCTAATGAAGCCTCTTTGCTGGTTTACAGGCAGCTTCTCCCAAAGAATCTTAATCATCTTGTTCTCATGGCCCAACACTGACAGGTCGGGGCCAGATGCTGGTTCTGAAAAAAGAAAAAAATCACAAAGGAAAGGATGGGACATGTGCATGATAAACACCACGTTAACATAAGAATAATTAAGCCTTACTCTGTTCTTTGGAGTAGACCAAGGTAGATGATGGACTGCTAACACCCCCGGTGGTCACGGCATATAGAGAGATTTTGTATCTGACACCTGCAGTTAGACCTAAAACAAGAGGAGTTATGTTTAATTTACTGCGCAAAAATACTGTATAATGAAAAATAGAATTAAAACATTTTAAATCTATATATATATATAAACTCAAGGTGAAGTAGCAACAATTCCCTCCAAGAAATAACTGCATAAACATGCTAAATTAACACCTGTTGAATAGCTTGGTTCATAATGGCCGGTTTACGTGACTTAACTTTTTTTTTATTTTTCAAACTAATTTTGTTGTTTGAGCCAGAGTCAGACAAGAACAAGAATAAGTCTCAGAAAAATCTTGAGATTTGTCTCAAAATATTACTGTATTACTGATTATTGTAAAGGAAAAATACTTATTTAACAGAACATTTCCTTGCAGAAATTGCAGGCTCTGATAAGCTGTTCACTTAATCTGCAGGTTTAGCAGCCCAGTGTTCTACCCTTTATAAAAACAAATGATTGTATCAAAACAATAATACATCTGAAAATAAGAGACATGCTTATTCACGGGGTAAAATATTCTGCTTGTGTCATGCATTGTTCTTTGACTCGAGCCGTAAAATGACTATTGTATTTAGCTTTATTCAGTATGCTAAAGCAATTGTAGCTGTTGTTCGATAATAAACCACAAGAGGGCGCTGTCGACATAGCTTGGTTTTTAGCCACGAGGGAATCTACAGTATTTTGTATTACAAAGACAAAGACGATGATGTGTGTGTGTTCCTACCTGTGATTAAAGTGTTGTCTTCATTTTTGTCAACCTCTTGCCATTGTGGCTCTGTTTCAGGTACGCTCGTCCACTCTAGCACATATTGCAGAAGTTCTCCAGATGTAGACCAGTTTTTAGTTCTTGGCCCAAACCAGGATACCCGCACAGCTATGCCGTTAGCAAAGGGAGTCGGGTCTCTCAGAACAGGTCCGAGGTCACCTGAACAGCAAAAATGTTCTGTTTACTTTTTTAATGACTGTATTTGACATGCTGGGTTTTGGCATATGGTTAGGTCATGCAAAGAGGACATAATGTGACAGGAAAATAGTAAAAAAAACTGTAAAGGAAATTGTATAAATGTAGAAGCAAAGTGCATTAATTATTCTGAAAGAAACATACATGTATGTATATTTTTGGAAGAGGAGATCTCAAATATGCTATGCTAAGGAATTTGAGTGAGGTACAATTAGTTCTGGTTTCAACGAGTTTCAACGTATCAGTGAAGAAAGGTAGTAAGAGTAAACGAAAAGATTGAACATGAATATTTTCATGTCATAACATTTTACAGGTGTATACAACGCCAAATATGAATGCAAAGTGATATGGCAGAGTGAAAGAGCAGAGCGGCACGCACTATGGAGAAACCTAACCACTAATGACAAACACTTAAAATTAGCAAACAATGTGTCTGTGGGCTAATGTCCCACTGAAATCTCCTGGTTTCTACGTATGTGGAATCCATACTCATGATGAATCCATACTCATGATGAATTCATACTCATGATGAATTCATACTCATGATGAATTCATACTCATGATGAATTCATACTCATGATGAATTCATACTCATGATGAATTCATACTCATGATGAATTCATACTCATGATGAATTCATACTCATGATGAATTCATACTCATGATGAATTCATACTCATGATGAATTCATACTCATGATGAATTCATACTCATGATGAATTCATACTCATGATGAATTCATACTCATGATGAATTCATACTCATGATGAATTCATACTCATGATGAATTCATACTCATGATGAATTCATAGTCATGATGACGGCAGAAATAATAGAAGAAGAAGAAATGACTGCGTTTGCCTTCTCCACCGTAATGCTTTCTCTACCTGAGTGTCCAAGCGGCACATTAGCTGGTGGGGAAGACCCATACAAGGTGACAGCACTGATGCTCACTGAATGGACCTCTGCTGGTACTGGTAGTGAACGTGAACTTGCAGGACAGACGACGTCCTCCATATCATTCCTACTCAGAAAAACTCTGTACTGGTAAACATCACCGCTGTAGTCCTGTGGAGGTGGAGGCTGTGGAAGCAAAAACACATTCATCATGGAGCAGCCATGCTGTGATATTAGTTTTATATATACTGCAACTGATAGAATGTATTTGACATGGTTGTATTTTCACAACTTTTTAAAAAGTGCATTCATAAACGATTACTTGCAACAGTAAATAATTTATAATTTCACTTCAGGCATACAACTTCATGCAGGCCCTGTGACCCTTTGGCGCCCCCCAGGGGACGCGCGCCTCACCTATTGAAAACTACTGTTATATATGGTACATACAGTATACAGTATATACATATATATATATGTATTGTATCTCAATTGCATTTTACCCATTAAAAATAACTAAAACCAATTAATTCATTTTACCCCAAGACATATACCATATTATTTTAATTAATCCACCCCCCATATCAACATCATAGATATAAACAAATATATTGATAATATAAAAAATAATAATTAAGGAAACTTTTATGTTATTGTTATATAAAAATGGGTAAAAAAAACCAGCGTGGGACAGTGAGTGAGAGGAAAAAAGGAGATCGATTGAGCACTCGCAACTGGATGTTTCCTCGTATCCTGAGGAAAATATCGCAAGTTGCCTACTCCTAACTTGGAGAAGCTCATATCTCTAAGCCCCGTTGCAGTACATAAAATATAAGTCTGTTCTAGTGAATGTACTGTTGTCACATTTCAAATTACAGTATTAAAATATATAATGACTTGTGAGTAAATAGTAAACAATAGTAAGTAGTAATATGTCAGTAGGCTTTATCAGAACGTCCTATTTTACTATGTCGCTCACAGCAGTTGCTTTCAGAGACTCTTATCAACACCATGTGTTCCACGTATTAAGCAGCTGGTGATGTCATCGCAAACCACATGCGCATCAGTATTTTTTCAGTACTAACCACACATCCTGCCCAAAATCCCCAACAGTGTTGCTCCAACAGATAAAGGTCTAGAGTGTTAGTGACACCATACGGCGGGAGCACTGCAACACATGCACTTCCTCTTTCTTTGATCCTAAGTGTTGCTAGACCTACGTAGGACGCTTTTACCCACAGTGCAACGTTTCATTTCCAATTTCACGCATAAATTTAAATGAAGCAAAAATGAGTCAGAAACGTCTATCCATGCATTATCTACTTGAATTCCTTTGCAGGGTCGCGAGGAGACATAGTTATACACCGGACAGGTCACCAGTCCATCGCAGGGCCAAATATCAAGGCAAACAACCATTTATGGTCACATTTTTTCCTATGGTCATTTAGTGTCCAGTCAAGCTGAGTCAACAGTAACCAGTGCCTGCCTGAGCTTCAGCAGTCTGTCCTATTAATACTTAGTAGTTGTTGTAACAGCTTCAAATTAATAGCATAAGCTGCTCAACCAACTACAGCTGGTAAGCTTGCTTATGATTGGCCAGAAATGCTGCTAATAGCAGGTGAGTCAAGGAGACACTTCCTCCATTGGTGAAAACACGTTGTCACCCTGGCCCGCCTCCACATCAGTGGTTCCTTCATTGTCACCCTGATTTAAGGCCCGCCTCCACATCAGTGGTTCCTTCACATTAGAACAATACATTTTTTTTAACATAGATCGCAGGGAGGCCACTGGTCAACCTACTGCAGCTAGCCAGTTCCTTTTAAACCAAACTCTGATACCCAATGTTGTACGGAACTCATGAGAGATCGAAGCAATATTTTTGGGGCCATCAAGAGAACGTTCTCTCAGTTTGCAAAATCATGCTCTCGTTTACTAAATCACACACCTGTGTAAGTTGAGCGTGTGCTCATTTTATTAGATCGTGCACTTGTTTACCTAAATCAAGTGCACGATCGGTATTTTACAGAATCGCGAGCTCACTTTACTAAATCATGACCTTGCTTATTTACAACATGCTCTTGTTTTCTTCTACCTAAAACTGGCACATGATGAGGTAAAACTCTGAGCACAATTTGTATAAATCGTACAAACTCTGTTGCTGGACTGCATTTAATTAATTGTAAATACTCAGTACCTTCCATAAAACAGTCACGTTTTGAAAGCTGTCGACTGTCCTCCACACAACCAGGGGCTTAGATGGACCTGATGATGAAGTCAAAAGACAACAAGTATATTCATATTATTATTATTATTATTATCATCTGACACATTTTATACAATAATTAAGTAATTGGAGGTTAACATTGGAGAAAAAAAAATTTGCCTTTTCCTGGGCTTCGTCCCATCACAGATGGGCTCCACTTGCTGCACAGTGACCGACTGCTGGGTGTGAAATCGGCCTCAGTGATGTGCTTGAGTCGTGACGTGGAGTTGCATGTCCTCAACTGGAACTCATAGTCAGTCAAAGGCTTTAAGTTATCCACTCTTATCAGGGTATCATTGAGCTCTGTTTCCTCTCTCACTTCCTGTAACAAAGAGCAGGTAAAAACATTGCGACACATCTGATAGTGACTATACTAATGACGGCCAAACACCAGGGTTCGAATTACATGAACTACTTCGTGCCAATAGGGGTGGTCTCTTTGGATTTTCTGAACTAAACATAATAAAACACGCTGGTGCATGTTTATTCACTGTCTGCGTTAACAAACACAATGCTGTGTCTATTTTGTGGCCAGCGGGTGGCGCTGCAGGCTACTTAAATCACTACGTTTCTACGTTGTTACGTACAGTAGTTACGATCTTCTCTTCGACAATTTCTCTTCACTGAAGTGGCGCCGCCGCTATGTTGGCGTCCACCAGTTGTAGAAGTGATTCAGGGAACGCCCAGCAATAAAATAGAGCTCCCCAGAAAAGTCACGGTGTAATTCGAACCCTGACCAACACAACACTGTCAATTTACCCAGGAGCCATTTGGTACGCGCAGTCTGACGGAGGGCCTCAGGTGCGCCGAGTAATCTGTGGTGTTCCACTGCAGATCTACTGCCACGAACGTGTTCTTAAACCCTATATGTGTGATATAAGGCGTGTCTGGTATCACTGCAAAATAAAAAAACAGTTTGGTGATCACATTCCAATATTTGAAGTTCGACAGCACAATAACTGACTCACTTACTTAAAATACACAAATCCCTGCTTACCTATGTCCTTTACGCACAGGATGAACGGGTTTGAGCGTGAGACTCCAAAGTAGTTGTACGCTGTAATAGTGAACTCATATTTAGTGTTTTCATCTAATGTTCTTCTTGGTATTTTTATTTCTTCAGCATCCTGGATGTGATTTGAATACACGCAGGTCCCATTGTCACTGAAAATGTAGAAAGAAAAAAAAAAAAAAGGTTGATGTCTAAAATAAAACCCTGGTGTTTAATAACCAACTTGGGCTTTAGCATTAAGGACAACCTGCTGATTGAGGAATTGTAGGTTGTAGAGATGTATGTTTGCGATCCACTCATCCATGAGCAGTATATAAAGTCTGAGCTTCTTGTCAGGTGGCAATTTAGTTTTTGGGGTTTATCTGGAGGACCTGGAGGAGGAAAAAAAAAGTAGTTATTTATTTGTACTCTGTGGAGAAAATCAGAATAAAATGTATGCCTAAGGCTTCTCAAAATAAAGACCAATTCTACTTTTCTTTTCTTTTTTTTTCTTTTCTCAGAGTCTGAATGACCTATTGTTTTGAAACAATGACAGATTATCTTTAAATGAAGTAAATTAGTAAAACTCCAGTGCATTTTTTTAACTGTGTCCCACTGTGGCCTGATACCAAATGACCTAAGGACCGGCACCGGCCCTCGGACCAGGGGTTGGGGACTCCGGGTTAAATGACAGTAAGCTCAACAAAGGGGACAAAGTTGAAAAAAATATACTTTTTTTTTTACTCAGAAAGGCAAAGAGGTAAATGTACTCATTGTGGTATTTTATTTTTAGTGAAAAAATAATAATGATAATGATGCTAAATATTTCCTAATAATCTTTTGGCCTGAATTGCAATGTCTCATTTTTTATTGCTTTTGGACAACGTTTAGTTAATTTTGTGGATTGTGACAGCATTTATTTAGAAATAAATACAAATCATTTTGTATTTAAAAATGTCTTGCTTCAGTCATGAGCCGCAACTTCAGAATTAAAAGACATTATTTATGTTTTATATTAACAACCAAGAGTGAAAATAATCTATTTGGAGGCTAACATATTTTTCCTGTCATTTCTTCCCATTATGTTTTGCTGTGTTAACTGACAACCTATTTGATTTGGTCACGTGGGCAAAAATCCAGCATGACAATAGCACAGATTAGACCTGGAAGCCTTTAGGACTTTAGAAATCTTACTACATACGTCCACCCTGCAGGTCCTGTCCACTGACGGTCTTGATGCTGTGGCCCTCGTCCAGCTTGCAGACCACGAAAGACTGTGACTCTTGGACATTTGGCAGATGAAACTGAACAGTGGTGCAATTGATTTCACTCCTGTCCTTCACGGTCTTGCTGCTCAGCTCCAGGAATATTGTGGAACTGCGAGTGTGGGACAAACAACTGCATTAACCTCAGCTGGGAGAATAAGACAAAAGAAATACCGTTCAATGTATTGTTATATAACAACAACAACCAGAAACCTTCCTTCTTCTCTCCATCATCATAATAATACATACACTTTAATGTGTAATCGACTGTTAAAAATTTTGCATCCTGAATTTTGCACTTCCTATTCACTTTGAACTGTCTGCATGTTTTTCTTATTTGCCTACATGTTCTCTAACTCAATTTTTGTAACAATAATGAAAACCTTTAGAAGAGTCTGCCTTACGCTTGGGAGACATAATGAAGGGCAAATAGTTACCAAATAAACAACACAAACAAAACAAAGGGAATGTAGCACAAGCTGATGTGTGGCGTACAACCGGTGTTTCATCAGGTTTGTATCCGCCGTCAGATTTGTATGCTTTGTCTACTGTACACCACTGAAATACAAATGTGCTTATCCTGGCCCGTAAAGTATTTTTTATGAATAAGTTATACATTTCATTCACCACTCCTAATATAGCAAATGTTGTATATTTCAATGTCTAAAGCCCAAACTTCAGGCACAGTAGGTTAATCCAATAGGTGCAATAAACCTATCAATTAAGCTATAGGTTAGGCAATTAAGCATCCTAAATTTATGGAAGATGGCGTCGTAAACCAGAAACCATGTATATATTTCATAGTTGCTGTGTACACACATTAAAGCTCTATGTTAGTACTGTGTATTTTTCCAAATTGTGTCTTACCGTGCAGGAAAGTGGAAAAAGGAAAGTAAACTGCTCGTCATTGCACACAACCAAATGTGACCTCTGCTTTTAACCCATCACTAAAGTGAACAGTGGAGCAGTGTGTGGGGACGGTGCCATGCTCAGAGCACCTCAGTGGTAACTTGGCAGCTGGCGGATCCGAATCTGAAACCTTCCGGATCCAAGTGTGCTTCCTTAACTGCCAGGCCACCACTGCGCCTGTCTACAGTAGATACAGTACGTATCACTTCTTCAATGTGAATTTCCTTATTCAGTGTTTTCAGTTACTTCTTTTGCAATTCTGGTTAGATGCAATCTGCATCTGTAACAGTGACGTGTGGAATGACAAAGTTTAATCAAAGTTTGATCAAATCTATACCGCAGCTTTTTCCTAATTTACTTTTACAGTATTTTTGGATTGGCCAGACAGCCTCAGCTGCACCATTCAAATAATTATGAACGCTAATGTGAACTGGTAAAAACTGGTAATGCCCCACCATTGTTAAAGGATCATTACATTTTTAAAATCAAACATCTTTCAGACTTTCTTCTGTCAGTATCAGAGTCTGAATGACCTGTTGTTTTGAAACATTGACAGATTATCTTGATGAAAAATTTAAAGGGATATTTAAAGGGATATAAAAAGGCCAATTAGTAAAACTGAAGTACATTTTTTCCCAAATGACCTATGGACTGGCACCGGTCCCCAGACCAGGGATTGGGAACCCCTGTATTATGTCACAGTTTAAGTAGTCTTTAATACAAATTTGTGTTTTCTTTGTTTTTTAAGGAAACATATTAGCATTTTCAAATGGCTAATTACAACACACTAAAATATTCATGTACATACAGTAGATGCTGCCAAACAGACAATTGCTAACTTGTTTTCATTTTAAATAGAATAAAGGAGGGAGGGATGCATGGATGGATGGACACAAGGACAGACGGGCAGACAGTTTGATGGACAGTAAGCAAAGGTTGCAAACACCACTTCTTCTCTTACACTGCACATTTAGTTCAGCTTTTACCTTGGCTGGCAGGTTTTGAGGTGGCAGTAAACCGTCAGATTTGAGCCCATGAGGAAGATGGAAGACGGCTCTACCGTCACATGCCCCAGTTCTTTGATGAACTGGCAGCAGGTGGGGAGCAGAGTGGAACCTGTCCAACAAGTAAAGTTCACACATCAGCTTTTTTTATGTCTTCGAAAGTATTCTCTAGTTTTACAACAAAGTAAACAGAGACGTTTGATATCAGAAGTATTTGGATCGCCGACAGAAGAAAAATCTTTTCAACTACCTAAAAGCTTCAAAATCGCTTTTTTAAAACAAACAGTTTCACACTTTGGTACAAAAAAAAAAATTGTGATTTAAAAATAAAACTCCCCACAACTGACAAAGTGCAGAACCACAACAGCAAACAAGCAGTAGCAAGTACTTACACAGAAAAAAACAAGCAGAGATTGTACATCTCAGCGTGTTCAAGGAAAGACCCATCTCAGTTCATCTTAACATTTCCTAAACACCTGGCACAGATTGAAGACGAGGCTGTAAAAAGAACTAACATTTGTAAGTATCACAAAATAATGTACTTCTTCCGTATTTCTCAGAACAAAACACAGAGTGATCATCAAACTCACCTAGAGCACCGGTGCCCAAGATGTGCCCTGTCTCACATGTGGAGAAACACGTGTGCAGGTTTTTGTTTGTTGAAAATGATAAGCTGCCGAGGAACAACAAGGAACAACAGCTCCAGTTAGTGCAGCTCTCTGACACAAATCCAGCTCTTGAGCTGTCTTACAACTCAACTGCTAATAGCCAAAGTTTTCTGGAGATGACTTGCTCTGATAGACTTTCTCACAGAGTACGGTGCAAAAGAAATAGAACACTGACCTAGTTTAGTGGTTTCTTAAGCGACCAAAAGAGCAATCTCAGAACTTTGTTGTTCTACTTCAACTGCTTGTTTTTTTTCTTTCATCACCACAGACTCTGTGCTGACCTGATGTGAGTTTTATGAACACATGTTCTTATTAAAGATGCCGCTGCAGCTGCTGACATTGCCGATAACAGAGATTAGTTTGACGTGTGACGTGCCGCGTGCCACAAAAAGCTCAGAAAACGATGCTGACTGCTCCCTTTGCTTGTGCTGACCCCTTTTTCACACTTTCAACAGGTTCAAAAGATACTGAAGGAATGATGATGAAGAGTGTAAAGTTGAGCTTCAAATATTTGTTCTCTCTTTTTTGATGCAGTACATTTAGAAATACTACTTTTTAAAACTTGCGGTCTAAATTTTTCCACCCCTTTCTTCAAAAACATTCACAGGGAAAACCCAGTAGCTCGACTGTGCATGTTTACTTGATAAAACAGACCACATATTTGAGGTTAAAAAACTGCTCCACCCTCAAATGTTAAAGACTTTTTGTTTCTTTTTTATATTTTGAAAAAAAATATAGTATGTTTTCTAAAAGTTACAACTAGTTGAGTAAGAACTAGTAAGTAAGTAAGAGAAATTCTTTAAACTCAAGTTCATGCTTGACCAATAGTTAACATAAATGACAGCAGGAAAAAGATTTATGTGTCTCCTACTACTCTACTCCCACCACCAAACAGCAAAGGGGGGGGGGGACTTTTTGACAATAGTAGACTTTTTGACAATGTGCCTGATGTTTTTAGTTCAACTGTACAGACTGTTTGCAATCTCTACACACACCAAACGACACAGAAAACATAACTGTGCAGTCAGCAAATTTTTTTTTTGAGAAATCAAAGATTAGTCAGAGTATTTTCCAATCAATAACGGTCGTAGTAATGTATTATGGCAGTTAACAGTCACAGCAACATTTTCAAGAGCAAAAGGTAATATGCCTTTTTCCCTTAATAGTCAGTTGAAAGTAAAGGTTAAATACTAACTGAAGTTAAATCATCAACATGATGAAAAAAATAAGAATAACATCGCCCTTCATTTGGAGGTGTTAGAGGTTTGGAGGTGTTAGGGGTTTGGAGGTGTTAGGGGTTTGGAGGTGTTAGGGGTTTGGAGGTGTTAGGAGTTTTTAAAAAGTCCTCACTGATTTCATTATCTAGCATTACATTGCCTAACTGATTTCATTATCTAGCATTACATTGAGGGTTACATTTAAGGTTGCCAAAGAAGTGACTGTGATCATCAAGCAAAGATCGCAGACATCAGAAGAAGTGGAAAGTTGCTACTGATTTGGATCAACGTTGGCCGGCGACACTATTTCGGAGAAAATAATTTGTGAGAAAGCGAAGTGAACATTGCGCAACCACGACTACTCAGCAGCGGTACGGATGAATGAAATTGCTTTTCGAATTTATAGCTTTATTCTTTACTCAGTTGTGTTTATCTTTTTGTTAGATCTAATTATTTTTCATTTATTGTGTGTTTGAACTTGTCCACAAAATACTGTTGAAAAGGTTTGAATAAGCATCAGTCATCGGGGGTTCAGGAACAGATTGATCCATTTTAAATTGACTCCCATGTGGAAACCAAAGTTGTCCATAATGGTAAAATTATGTACATTCGCCCAATCAATAAGGGGAGGGAAAGATAGAAGCTCCAGAGACACCTGAAGACTTGAATCTCAAGATATGATAACCTGTTTTCTTTTGATGGTCTTTTTACACAGAGTTTGAAAAGCATTGTGTAATTTACCACTGTTTGTCCCTCTCTACTGTTTTCCAGCTGAGTGATGAGTTCGGGAACGTCTTCAGTGTCCGTATGGGCAGGGACAAGGCCGTGTTTCTGACTGGATATAAGATGATCAAAGAAGCCCTCGTGACACAGGCTGAGAACTTTGTGGACCGACCATTTAGTCAAGTGGCTGACAAGCTGTATTCAGGCTCAGGTAAAAAAAAAAAAAAAATCACATCAAAATTTGAGAGAAATTTAAGAAAATGCAACCATTTTACCTCTTTGTGCCTCGTGTCACAATGAACATGGAAGAAGCACCGTTTCGAGTTTCGCCTTGTCCACCTTGCGCACCTTTGGTTTGGGTACGAACACAATGGAAAACAGCATCCTGGAGGAGGTGCAACACCTGCAGAATGTGATCAAGACTGAAAAAGGTACTGATATTATGATGATGAAAACACAGCTACTTTTGAACCTAAAAAAGTATCAACGCTTGTTTACAGAAAGCAACAACATAAAGTACTGGAGTACTGATTAATTGGTAATAGAGAGAGTACAATTGTTGTAAAGGCACGACCTGGTATCTCAACAGTGAAATTTATTTCTCCAGGTAAACCTTTTAGCACAGCACGTCTCTTCGCTTGAATACAGCGTTTGAATACAGCGATCACAAATTCCAGAACGTGCTCAAATCCATGTCAGATCTTCTGATGCTGGAGGGCTCTATGTGGGCCAGGGTAAGTCAATATTTATAAAATTAAATTATTGATAAAAACACAAATCTCTGCTGAAAGCATGGGATATACCCATTAGATCACCGTGTCCTAAGTCATATTGCCCAACCTTTCCCATGTCCAGGATTGACTTTCTTTACTTACAATGACCAGTCTTGCTAAGCTAATGCTGCTAACTATACTTTAACTACTTTTTGTTAATGTTTTTAAATGCACATTATGTAGATTTTTGCTAAGCCAAGAGGCCAAGCTTCCAGTTTTGGTTCATTAAGCATGTAGGAAAACAGGTTAGCTTTGTGTATACTAAGATTAAAAAGCCTATTATTTTCCCCATTGTGGGATAAATAAAGTTACTTCTTAATCTTGATTTACATGATGACCAAACATGGCTTGTTCTGGATGAACGGATTTCACATTCAAAATGTAGTGCATACTCATAGCACAAAATTTAAGTATTTTACTACCTTTCTGAAATTAGATGTATACTCAGTTCAGCTTATTCTTAGCAAATATAAATGAGCTATGGATCACGAGAAATAAAAAATCAAGAGAGCCCACTGATGACCACGGTAGTACCACTGAACCCATGTTATTAGAGCAGCGGTTCACCAACGCCATCATTTTTTCTATCTCGCGCACCCCCTGATGGTCACTCTCGCACACCACACTTTGGAAATCCCTATTTTTATTATTAGTATTAACTGTACACCTATGCACCCTGTACCAGCCTAGGTTGGTGTAAGGCAGTTTGGCAAAATGAAGGAAATGCAGATTGTCTATTTTATATTTCATATTTTATGTCAATTTAAGCTTTAGGTTTGCTTGTGGACAGGACTGTTTTATTAACCACTGAATAAGCAGGCACATGGTAACTGGCAGATATAATGTAATTAAATTATAGTTTTTTTTTCTCTTTTTTTTTTCTTTTACAGCTCTATGACTCATTCTCTATGAGGACAAAAAACATGTCCTGTTGGAAAGTGTTATCTGGGTCTGTATAACAGGTCATAGTATTTTTCAAATACTGGACAACAAACTTAGGTCGAGATTATACTGGTGCAGAGCAAAGGTCAAGCAGCAAACTAAATGGCGTCCCTGTGTGGCAGCCTGTGTGGGTTGTAAAGAGAATTTCCCCATTATGGGAACTCATACGGTAAATTATAATAATTGGTTTAAATGGCCTCACCAGACCAGACCTCAGATCTCATGTTTGTGTGTGTGTGTGTGTTTGTACTTACCAGGTAAACGTGTGTGTCTTGGAGAAGGACTGGCCATAATGGAAATGTTTCTGTTTCCTGTAGCCTTGCTCCAGAGGTTCTCCTTCTCTGCTCCTGATGGGGTGAAGCTGAACACCGAGGGAATCAATGGAGCATCACGAGTGCCCCATGCCTTCAAGGTTGAAGCTAGAGTTCGCTGAAAAAGAAGAAATACATGCTTTTCAGTTCAAAACTCAATAAAACATTTACTGCAAGGTTGACAAAGGTTGTGCTTTTTTTTTTTTACTTTTGCACGTGTCCTTCAAATCATGATACAGTCTCTCTCAGATATCATTAATAGGAAAGAGATGAGAAATGCAGCCACATTGTTGCAATTTGTGCACAACACACGCATTGTCCTGGGGAAAACCAGAGAGTTCCTGAAAAAAAAGACACTGACTTAAATAACGAGGAACGATGATTCACCCCAGTAGGAGGATTTATTTAATCTTTGGTACACGTCATAAGCGGACATCAGTGAAATCATAACCCCAGGAGACAGTGCCAAGGACACGGTCTTGTGACTGAGTAGGTGGAGAAAGTTGATAATGCATATCAACTGTCTTTTATGGACAAAAGAGAATCTGAGTTTGACCTCTGGTAGACAAAACAAATGATTATAGAAAGTAGTATGAAAGTAGAATATATTATTATAGAATATACTTATTTATTAACGAGGTTATTTGAAAACACGTCTCACATTTCTGCAATCAGGGCTATTGAGGAATGAGGTGGAAATTAAAAAAAAAAAATCGATAATAAACTTTTCTTATGTATCACTATAGTAGTAAAGCTCACCCAAAGAAGGGCTTCTCATCTTGCCCCAGCTAGACATTTGTAACCTCTGGAGATATCCAGTCACCTCGTGGTTTCACAATTGATTTTTATTTATTCAAGCTTCAAATATTGTTCATTGCTGTGTAATAAAAAATAACATTTAATTTCTTAGGTTAAGAAAGTCTGCTGCATGGGGTTCACTAAATGCTTGAGTTTGACACACGTGGTTTTACGGAAGAGTGCAAAAGATCAACATTCAAAGATAAAGATGTTATTTATAAAAGTTAATAATCTGTCATTGTTGTTTTACTGGTTATAATCTGTAAGTTAATAATCTGTCATTGTTGTTTTATGACATTTAAAATACATTCATCTCTCTTGCAACATCTATCTGCACTTTCATTTGAATCAATACGACAGAGTGGATGTTTTGAGTTTCTAAATGTGGAGCCTGTGGTTAATTGTTAAACTAATCTTTGTGCTGGTTATGCAACCTTTGATGTCACCACCTTTGTACACTGCTGCTTTTCATACATTATAAAATGTGGAACTCCAGCACAGATAGTATTATGCAGCTATAGCACTGCTGTATATCAAAGTGGGGGATTTAAGGAATTTAGGAAGACAGGACTAGACAGGACATCTGGCTTTTTAACCATGTGGCTTTATAATGTTTTGCTTAGTTTCGACCTTAAAGGGCTGCTGCTATTTGTTTTTTTCTTTCTTCTGGTAGCTGATTTCCTCAATAACAGAAAACCACCAAATTATCCTCCAGGACCAAAGGGTCTGCCTTTTGTGGGGATTTTCTTCAGCGTTGACACGAAACACCCTCACCTTTATTTCAACAAGGTAAGGTTCATAAAAAAAAAAAAAACTATTTATTTTGCCTTTTTAATTGCTAATGACTTTCAGGTTCTGGCTGTTCATAAAATCTTAGAATTTTAAAATATGGAAAACAAAATACGGTTTTGTCTGTTTTTCCTAATAAATAAAAAATTACAACTAGTACACTTTTGTCTGTCTCTATTGTCTCCAGCTGAGTGATAAGTTCGGGAATGTCTTCAGTGTCCGTATGGGCAGGGACAAAGCCGTGTTTCTGACTGGATATAAGATGATCAAAGAAGCCCTCGTGACACAGGCTGAGAACTTTGTGGACCGACCATTTAGTCCAATGGCTGAGAGGTTTTATTCAGGCTCAGGTAAAAAAAAAAATTATCTAAGAAAAAAGTGCAACCATTTTACCTATTTGTACTCATGTCATGATGAACAGGTGGTTTGTTCTTGAGTAATGGTGAAACATGGAAGAAGCACCGGCGCTTTGCCTTGTCGACCTTACGCACCTTTGGCCTGGGAAAAAACATAATTGAAAACAGCATCCTGGAGGAGATACGATACCTGCAGGATGTGATCGAAAATGAAAAAGGTACTTTATAATTATTAGACAATTACTTTAGAATCTAAAAATGATCAAAACTTTTTTACAGAAAGGTACAGATATAAAATATAATATATGTCACATGCTCAGTTATACAGGCATAACTAAGGGGAATGCCGTTTATGAAACTTTTCTTTTTTAACATAGACAAAAAATACACAATACCTTTTTTTTTATAAAGAACTTGTCATAGAAAGAGAGAGAGTACAATAATAGAGGTAGAGAGGTAAAGGCACGACCTGGTATCTCAACAGTGAAATCTATTTCTCCAGGTGAACCTTTTAGCACAGCACGTCTCTTCAACAATGCTGCCTCCAACATCATTTGCCAGATGGTGATGAGGAAACGCTTTGAATACAGCGATCACAAATTCCAGATAATGCTCAAATACTTGTCGGAACTTTTGATGCTGGAAGGCTCAGTATGGGCCACGGTAAGTCAATATATATATTAATAAAAACACAAATCGCTGAAGACTTGGGATATACCTATTGTATCTCTTATTTGTTTGACAAATGTCAAAATGTCAAAAGAATTACCGTATTTTCCGCACTATAAGGCGCACCTAAAATCTGAAATTTTTTTCAAAAGCTGACTATGCGCCTTATAATCCGGT
>NC_024308.1:18752381-18757117 GCF_000523025.1 Cynoglossus semilaevis | reverse complement strand
CGATCAGTCACGCAGTAGAACACGGAAATAGAGCAGCAGCAAGAGAGTTTAACGTTAATGAATCGATGGTGCGGAAGTGGAGGAAGCATGAGGATGAGCTGACTGTTTTGTTGACATTCCCTTTAGCACGGCACCATCTAATGGTTGCATAACGTAACTACAGCCTCTACTGTAGCGCCTTATAATGCGGTGCGCCTTATATATGGAAAAAGTTTTAAAATATGTCATTCATTGAAGGTGCGCCTTATAACACGGTGCGCCTTATAGTGCGGAAAATACGGTAGTAGGACTTATAGCTTATAGTTGTAGGTCTTATAGTTTTCTTTATTTCTATCTGTTAATGCCAACATTACAAAAGAAATAGCAAAAAAGTCAATTAACCTAAAAGTTCAAGAACATTTTCAGTAATCCCACAATGTAATCAAGCAAATATAACCAGTGCTAATCACCATGGCTGCAAGACCTTGACCTTTCTGTAAAATAAATCACATACAGTACAATTACATTACTACTTATATGGCCCAATATCTGCATGGTATGTTTAAGTATCTATTTATATAGGGCCAACCATTAATCCTCAAGGGTAGTTGTTTAAATCAGTGGTTCTCACATTTTTTCTACTCTGTACCACCTGAGAAAACATGGAGCTCCATGATGACCAACATTAGAATATAGCAGCATAGACCTACCCAATTAGCTTCCACCATACAGGAGAGATGTTTATGTTTAAAATTTGTATTAATTGAGCATGGTATATTTCAGATTTATTCAATTGAAAATGTAAATGTGAAAATGTTTTTTTTTTCCCGCGTACCACTAGAGAACGCTCGCGTACCACAGTTTGAGAACCACTGGTTTAAATGATTTAAGTAATCAATTCTGATCTCTACCGGATGTTTACGTTTATTTTAATCGTATTACTAATTTGTCTATTTTTTTGTTGCCACATACAAAGCTTTTCTATTATTTTGGTTAGTTTATTTCATGTTAAACTTACAATGACATACACAAATTGATAATAAATAGAACGGACATCCCGTAGAGCTGAAAGAACAAGCCCAACGTTTACTCAATGATGAGAGAAAGCTAACCGGAGCTAATGCGAAATGTTCACTTTAAGAACGTTGACACTGAAACGGACAATACAAAGATAAAATTTAATTTAAAAAAAAGCGATAGACCCCACGTTATGTTTACAAACAAACAGTATAATGTAACGTTAGGAAAACATTGCCGTAATTTAATCCAATTAATGTGTATTTACCTTTAGTTTGGCGAACAATGCCGGGTGGTTTTCCCGCAGGTGATGAAACGTATTGGATCCATTTCTTCCTTTCCTTGCGACTTTTATGACATGTTTTAAATGCCATAAAACACCCAGGTCGGTTTTCCTGTTGCCAAAATAATCCCACACAACTGATTTATTGCGCTTGGTCTTGGGGGTGGGGGTGGGCGGACTCTTCCTCCGCCATTTCCTCGCCTCAGACACGCCTCTTGCGACTTGCACGGACCTAAAACAAACACGCGGCGACATGCAGGTGTTGTGTACCTGTTTTCGTTCCGTTTGAATTGCACTTAACTATAGTTCCGGTATATTATTTTCTGACGGTATTTAAGGAAGCGTAACTATAAATTAACCATAGCGCTAAATACCGCAATGCATTTTTATATCGAGTAATCATCACATCATTAATGGTGACCAAACATGGTTACCTCCCAATGAAATATAAGCGGCTTATTCTGGAGATTGATCCTTTTTTCTATTTTTTTTATTACTTAGTTGTTAAGATTCATATTATTTACTGCACATCTAGTTACTATATAACAGCCTATAGTAGTGTTAGGCAGTTTGCCAAAATGAAAGAACCTTTTTATAGACTCTCTACTTTATATTTTACATTTCATGTCAATGTGTTCTTTGTTCACTTGTGGACAGGATTTTAACATAACCATAACGAAACATGAATATAACAACTGTCGTACATAATATAAATAAATAATATCCCACAGTTAATGTATGGTAATTTGACACATTATTATAGAGTCATGAATTATATACATTATATATATATATTTATTTTTTCTTTTACAGCTCTATGAGTCATTCCCCAGTGTGATGAAGCACTTACCAGGTCCTCACAACAAATTATTTACAAACTTTGACCTGGTCAAAGATTTCATCCATGAGGAGGTAGAGAAGCACAAGAAAGACCTGGACCACAACAATCCTCGGGACTACATTGATACTTTCCTTATTGAAATGGACAAGGTACGTAAGAAAAAGGCTAACACTCCATGGAACACAGAGGCTGTAGCTAGCTTTGGTAAACCTGCTCATTACTGCTGTATTCCGTTTTACCATCCTGAACAGCACAAAGAACCTGAACTTGGCTTCAATGAGACAAATCTGACTCTGTGCTCTCTGGATTTGTTCCTAGCTGGAACCGAGACCACTTCTACCACTTTACAGTGGGCTTTGGTTTACCTGATCAACCACCCAGATGTTCAGGGTAGGTGAAATTAAAAAGTTGTTAAATAATGAAAAAGAACAAATACGACTACATGGTCTAACAGATGCCAGGTAATGGCCAGTTTGAAGGTTGAGGCTTAACAGAGATTCTGAAAATATTTAAAATGTTAAATGCCAGGCCAAGGCTGATACACAGTTTAAAGATATTTTAATTGATATAATAAATTAAATAAACTAAATCATTGACTTTCCAGAAAAAGTCCAAGAAGAGATAGACAAAGTGATTGGACAGAGTCGTCTTCCTAGTATGGCTGACAGATCCAACATGCCCTACACTGATGCTGTCATTCATGAGATCCAGAGGATGGGAAACATTGTTCCCATGAATGCACTCAGAATGGCGGCTAAAGACACAACGCTGGGCGGTTACTTCATTCCAAAGGTAGTATTTGCAGTCTGTACAGTATATGGTAAAGAGAATGAGAACTTATTTGGTGTTTTGTTTTCTAGGGTACCGCCATAATGCCCCTGCTGACCTCTGTGATGTTTGACAAGAGTCAGTGGGAGACTCCAGACACCTTCAATCCTGGACACTTCCTGGACGCTGAGGGGAAGTTTGTGAAGAAAGAAGCACATCTGCCCTTTTCTGCAGGTATCACTTGGGAGTCTTAGTTTTGAAAAAAAAATGAAAAATTGAGCCTCAATTGACAGTTAGCAAGGTAAATAAGACCAGTTTTACTTTAATAAGAAGATATAAGTGGTGATGTGCAGTAGTTCTGTAAAAAAATGTGCTTTTTTCTTTTGTACCTTTGTTTATTCAGTACAAAACCCTTTCAGTTTGTAATTGTATTTTGCATAGTTTCTACAACTTTGTATAGTTCATACGTAAAGTTAATTTCTCTTAAAAAAAAAATTCTATTTCAAATACAAAATATGAATGTCCATTCAACAGTACTGTGACTAAAAACTGTGTGGTCAGGAAATTTCCACAAGAATAAACAAATTAACTGTGGCACAGTGACAAAGGGACAAAAATGTGTCCTGTTGTCAAATGTTATCTGGGTCTGTATAAAAAGGCCTGAGTATTTTTGAAATACTGGTCAATAAACTCAGGTCGAGATTATACTGGTGCAGAGCAGCAGCAATAAATGTTGCAAAACGTTTATTGCCAGACTTTAGATCCTGTTTGTGTGTGTAATTTCCAGGTAAACGTGTGTGTCTTGGAGAAGGACTGGCCAGGATGGAAATTTTTCTGTTTCTGGTAGCTTTGCTTCAGAGGTTCTCCTTCACTGTTCCTGATGGGGTGAAGCTGAGCACAGAAGGAATCACTGGAACAACACGAGTGCCCCATCCATTCAAGGTTCAAGCCAGAGTTCGCTGAAAAAGGAAGAATAAAACTAAAAAAAATGACACTTCTATCGCTCAGGAAAATACTTAAGACTAAGCTAATTTCCTTTGCTTTTTTACATTTAGAAAACAGATATAATAATTATATGATTGTGACCTAATAATATTAGTAACAATCATTCAATAATAGTAACTACATAGAATAATAAATGTAGATTCTATTGTTAGAACAAATCAATGGATCTGTACAAGCTAGTACACAACTGTTTTTATGGCATATAAATAAATACACATCAGCAAATACAATGGACTATGTGGGCTCATCTTTTATACTGACACCTTGTGGAACACAAATGTATTTTTTTTATATCCCAAACCAATATGGTCAGTCACACAAACTAAATTTCTATCTAAAATATGTCCAGTTCTGTCAGGAGGTGGTGAATCCTGGGGTTCCACACCAATGACAAAGACATTGCCTCTGGGCCAAAGCGCCACCATTTTAATTCATATTATCATTATACTTCGGCCTTTTCCCTGCAATGCTTACATTTCCCCAATAGATGGCATAGAAAAGGCTAAGAGTATTTTAGCGTTTTAGTATCATTGTTGTTTTATGACATTTAAAATACATTAATCTCCTTGCAACATCTATCTGCACTTTCATTTGAATCAATACGACAGAGTGGATGTTTTGAGTTTCTAAATGTGGAGCCTGTGGTTAATTGTTAAACTAATCTTTGTGCTGGTTATGCAACCTTTGATGTCACCACCTTTGTACACTGCTGCTTTTCATGCATTATAAGAGGTAGAACTCCAGCACAGATAGTATTATGCAGCTATAGCACTGCTGTATATCAAAGTGGGGGGCAGGGCCGGCTAGACATTATAATAAACAAATTCCAATCATCTCTTGGGA
>NC_024308.1:18732528-18752333 GCF_000523025.1 Cynoglossus semilaevis | reverse complement strand
GACCTTAAAGGGCTGCTGCTATTTGTTTTTTTCTTTCTTCTGGTAGCTGATTTCCTCAATAACAGAAAACCACCAAATTATCCTCCAGGACCAAAGGGTCTGCCTTTTGTGGGGATTTTCTTCAGCGTTGACACGAAACACCCTCACCTTTATTTCAACAAGGTAAGGTTCATTAAAAAAACAACTATTTATTTAACTTTTTGCTAGAGTTAGAGTTAATTTTGTCAGTGAATTTTATTTAGTCTTTTGACTAAAATCTAACTTAATCTTAGTCCCAATTTAGTTGACAAACTAATTTTAATTTCAATTTTGTTTTGCATTTGTATTTAGTTTTATCTGGTTGAATGGCTTTCAATTGATTGCTCATATAATTAGTGAATTTTAAAATATGGAAAATAAAACAGTTTAATCTGTTTATTCTAATTAATAAAAACATAACAACACCCTCTCTATTGTCTCCAGCTGAGTGATGAGTTCGGGAACGTCTTCAGTGTCCGTATGGGCAGGGACAAAGCCGTGTTTCTGACTGGATATAAGATGATCAAAGAAGCCCTCGTGACACAGGCTGAGAACTTTGTGGACCGACCATTTAGTCCAATGGCTGAGAGGTTTTATTCAGGCTCAGGTAAAAAAAAAAAATATCTAAGAAAAAAGTGCAACCATTTTACCTATTTGTACTCATGTCATGATGAACAGGTGGTTTGTTCTTGAGTAATGGTGAAACATGGAAGAAGCACCGGCGCTTTGCCTTGTCGACCTTACGCACCTTTGGCCTGGGAAAAAACATAATTGAAAACAGCATCCTGGAGGAGATACGATACCTGCAGGATGTGATCGAAAATGAAAAAGGTACTTTATAATTATTAGACAATTACTTTAGAATCTAAAAATGATCAAAACTTTTTTACAGAAAGTGCCAGCCTTTATGTTGTCTTGTGTATTTCCTACACAGGTGGTTTATTCTTTAGTAACGGTGAAATGTGGAAGAAGCAGCGGCGTTTTGCCTTGTCTACCCTACGCACCTTTGGCCTGGGAAAAAACATAATGGAAAACAGTATTCTGGAGGAGACGCGATATCTGCAGGAGGTGATTGAGCAGGAGAAAGGTACTTCGAAAAGATAAGCTATGATCCTAAGGGTACCAAGCTTCTTAACAGAGACATCTTAACAGTGACTTATTCTCCTACAGGTGAACCTTTTAGCACATCAATTATCTTCAACAATGCTGCATCCAACATCATTAGCCAGATGGTGATGAGGAGACGCTTCGAATACAGTGACCACAACAACCAGAACTTGCTAAAAGATCTGTCAGACCTTTTTAAACTGGAGGGCTCTGTATGGGGTAAAGTAAGTTAACATGTATAAAACTAAATTATTGATAGAAAGACAGTCCTAGCCTTAGGGGGGTTTTTTTTGTTTTGTTTTTTTACTCTTTTGCTTTAATCCTCTCCCTAAACATTTTGTTAATTATATTTGAAACATATCCTGCCCTAACCATCAGCATGTGTGAAAATCAAGATCAAGATCAAGCTGGATCTGGAAACCAAACAGAACAAAGTCCTAGTACTCCCTGTTTAACTTTGGTGAACCTTGTTGACAAACCTTTTCTGAAAAAAAAGTAAAGCTAAAGCAAAACACATTAGTTTTGCAACACACTTCAAACACATACACAACTTATGCTAAAAAAAAGTGGGCAGTAGTTCATAACGAAGGAACAGTGTTTGTTTTCTAAGCAGTAATCCACTTGTAACTAGGGATGTCGATATTAGCATATCTACGTAATGTCTGTAAGAATCATTATTGGTTTTATTATTGATAATGAAAACCCGATAACACAATGCCTGGGTTTCACTAAATGATGGTGTGCTCTAAAAATACTGTAGTTCAATGCCCCGGCGACGGACCAGTCAGACGCCTCAGTGCTCTGAAGAACACAAATGCAATAACCTCCTAACAAAGTGTGACGGTCCATAACCCGGAACTTATTTCAAACGTTCCTGCACCACACTGTACAGATTTTATTACCATTAGGGATAATGTTAGCAATGGAACTGGTGCACGAACGTTTGAAATATATACTGTTTTCAGTCCTTGCTGTTGTAACCACCTGGTTCATGAGTTATTTTTGCTTTTACCTTTACCGTATTATAGAGATTTTTATGCTTCTATATTTTATAACATGCATTACATATTTTAAGACCAGTAACTTCAAATATCAGCCTCCTCCCAGTCTTGGGTAATCTGTTGTTGTTGTTTATGACATGGTGTTATTTTTAATCACACTAACTTATAACTTCTTGTTTGTTTTGCAGCTCTATGAGTCATTCCCCAGTGTGATGAAGCACTTACCAGGTCCTCACAACAAATTATTTACAAACTTTGACCTGGTCAAAGATTTCATCCATGAGGAGGTAGAGAAGCACAAGAAAGACCTGGACCACAACAATCCTCGGGACTACATTGATACTTTCCTTATTGAAATGGACAAGGTACGTAAGAAAAAGGCTAACACTCCATGGAACACAGAGGCTGTAGCTAGCTTTGGTAAACCTGCTCATTACTGCTGTATTCCGTTTTACCATCCTGAACAGCACAAAGAACCTGAACTTGGCTTCAATGAGACAAATCTGACTCTGTGCTCTCTGGATTTGTTCCTAGCTGGAACCGAGACCACTTCTACCACTTTACAGTGGGCTTTGGTTTACCTGATCAACCACCCAGATGTTCAGGGTAGGTGAAATTAAAAAGTTGTTAAATAATGAAAAAGAACAAATACGACTACATGGTCTAACAGATGCCAGGTAATGGCCAGTTTGAAGGTTGAGGCTTAACAGAGATTCTGAAAATATTTAAAATGTTAAATGCCAGGCCAAGGCTGATACACAGTTTAAAGATATTTTAATTGATATAATAAATTAAATAAACTAAATCATTGACTTTCCAGAAAAAGTCCAAGAAGAGATAGACAAAGTGATTGGACAGAGTCGTCTTCCTAGTATGGCTGACAGATCCAACATGCCCTACACTGATGCTGTCATTCATGAGATCCAGAGGATGGGAAACATTGTTCCCATGAATGCACTCAGAATGGCGGCTAAAGACACAACGCTGGGCGGTTACTTCATTCCAAAGGTAGTATTTGCAGTCTGTACAGTATATGGTAAAGAGAATGAGAACTTATTTGGTGTTTTGTTTTCTAGGGTACCGCCATAATGCCCCTGCTGACCTCTGTGATGTTTGACAAGAGTCAGTGGGAGACTCCAGACACCTTCAATCCTGGACACTTCCTGGACGCTGAGGGGAAGTTTGTGAAGAAAGAAGCACATCTGCCCTTTTCTGCAGGTATCTTTTACAAGTATTATGGGAGCCAATTCCACCAAGTCACTTTCTTGGACAATTTAATACATATTCTTTTTTACATTATTAGCCCTCCATCAATTATAATTTGGTTCAATTGTCATGGTATGCCCCACACCAAATGACACCTTAAGCATGAGAGGCAATTTGAGGAGAGTCTAATAAAATATTAAATTCTAAATATATCTGTAACTGAAACATATGACTCTAACTAGGTTACAGAGGTACTGATTACTTTACTAACTCATGCATATCTTGAACACACAATACAGCTCTAATATATACACACACTCAGCAGCCGTGAATTAGCATTAGCATATATGTTGCTAACACATGAACAATGAGTAATATAATATATATAATATAATATTCAGGTTTTGGAAACTTGGTTCTGTTAACATGCCGTTGGCAGTGTATTGGAGCTCCCTTGGAGAGAATAAAAAATGTTTTTCCGTACTCACTGATCCTTGGAAATGCAATTACAATGAACAGCTGCTTCCTGGAACCTTCTGTTTCGTCGGAAGAGTGAGATGAAACGGAGCAACCAATCCCGTTGAAAGAACCGTGTGTGACGACAACGGCGGGAAGTTCCAAGCGCCCGCTACAGCAGTAGCCGCATGTAGACTTAACACTACACTTAGACAATATTCATCTGATTACAAATTCACACAGCGTTTATACTCTACGCAGAAAACTATCCTTCTTCCAACGAACGAAGGCGAGGTTAAAAAAAATAAAACTTACTCTCGAACGGGACCCTCGAGTTTCTTCCCCGTTTAATCTTCTCTTTTTAATCCCCGCCCCTTCCCAAAATCCTATTGGTACTTACGCTTATCTCTAACAAGCACTAATTGGTTAATAACAGACTAACTGAAGGACTGACACATGGTTACCCAAAACAGCAAAGAACCGGCATGAAACATTCAAACACACCAAAAAACACGGGACATTTCATTATCTTTCGAAATAAAATGCCAAGCATACATTCCACTATATTAACAAACGCGTTTATAGAACCCAAACGGCAACATTTGTAGCAGGGCAGTACATTTGATACAAGCATATAAATATATATGATATATTGTCAAATGTGACGACAATGTCAGTTTGAGGATTTAATATAAAGTAGTTTCCTCGAAATGACCCTAAACTGGCTTCAATAAAATAAGAATTTCAACAAAAATAACTGGTTGTGCGGTGACAACGGGACAAATATGTGCCCTGTTACCAAGAACAATTTGGGTTTAGACAAAAGACTAAAAATGTTGGTACACACAATCAGGTTTAACATGTATTGAGGCAGAACATGTCAGACCACAATAAATGGTTGATAAAACCCCATCTTAGATCCCATGTCTGTGTGTAATTTCCAGGTAAACGTGTGTGTCTTGGAGAAGGACTGGCCAGGATGGAAATTTTTCTGTTTCTGGTAGCTTTGCTTCAGAGGTTCTCCTTCACTGTTCCTGATGGGGTGAAGCTGAGCACAGAAGGAATCACTGGAACAACACGAGTTCCACATCCATTCAAGGTTCAAGCCAGAGTTCGCTGAAAAAGGAAGAATAAAATTAAAAGTTTTTTTAATCACTCAGTAGATCGTGCTCAAATTTCCCTCAGGATCAATAAAGTATCTCTCAGTAATAAAACACCAAGGTCATGCTTATTTTCCTTCTTATAAAATTTTATCATTATAGGCATCATCTCAGTCTCCAGAACTGTGTTAAACAACCTGGTAAAATAGTCCACTACACTCTCTCCTGAGCATCTCCATAGCTCCATATGTATGTCATCTGGACCAACAGTCTTGTTAATGGATACAGCCAAGTAAAATGTTTTTTTATTTTAAAGCAGTACCTCTCAAATTGTGGGCCGGGCCCCAATTGGTCGCATGACAGACAAGCGAGAACCACTGTTTTTCAAGTAACATTGTGTTTCATTTTGATTGTTACATCAAGAGTTCTGTTTTTATTCATCACAATTTTGATTTTCAAATCAAAGAAACATCAGAAAAACCCGGCAACCCCGATGAGGTGTCTCCAATGTCTCTAAGCTGTAACTCCACCCAAGTCCTCGCCCATCATCTCATACCAGAGACTAATGCGTTTTAAACAGCCCATTTGTTTGCCTCTGCTCCGTTCACAATGCTGGGACTTCATTTGTTACTGTTGGTCATCATCTCTGCTGTTCTGCTGGGGTATTTTCTTACCAAAAAGGATCCACCTAACTTTCCCCCTGGACCACCTCCTCTCCCTTTTTTAGGAAACATCTTCAACATTGAAGCTAAACAGCCTCACCTTTATCTCACAAAGGTAAGCTACCTGCTCTACAGCGTTGTATCTGGTAGATTTCCTTTTTTCTCTCTCTCTCTCTTCTTAAATTTCAGTTTAAAAAAAACAAACCAAACTGATATCAAGTCATTGTGAGTGGCCAACATATTGTTTCACCGCTGCCCCATAGTGGACAACAAGCCACTTAACAGTAATCACATGCTTGACAACAGAGCAGCTCTTCTCTGCATTCACAGCTTGCTGATGTGTACGGGAATGTGTTCTGTATTCGCCTGGGTAGACACAAAACCGTGTTTGTGTCTGGGTGGAAGATGGTGAAGCAAGCTATAGTGACACAGGCTGACATCTTCGTGGATCGACCCTACAGCCCAATGGTGAACAGGATTTATTCAGGAAACTCAGGTAGATCCAACAAACCCTGTGAATAGAAGAGGTTTACCAACAAACCTTATGAGCACTTCTTGATCAAGCATTTGTGTCTGTACTATTTTCACAGGTCTTTTCTTCAGCAATGGCAGGGTGTGGAGGAGACAGCGTCGGTTTGCCATGACCATGTTACGTACCTTTGGGCCGAACTGCTCAGAGCAGAGCATCTATGAAGAGAGCAGACACCTTCTAGAGGCAATGGAAAAGAAGACAGGTTTGGTAGAAGAAAAACAACAACAACAAAGAACTGAAAAGTTAATTAAACTTGGTGAATTGTCACTGAAGACATCTCTCCCGATCAGGTGAGCTCTTTGACCCTGCTCCCCTTCTGCTCAACGCTGTAGCCAACATCATCTGCCAGATTGTGTTTGGAAGACGATTTGACTACAGTGACCACGACTTTCAGAGCATGCTGCAAAGTCTGACTGAAATGGCATATTTAGAAGGCTCTGTATGGGCTCTGGTAAGAAGTACAAGTAACTGTTTACCTAGAGTAGCAAGACTTGATGAAGTGTTGATTCTCCTAAATGTGGTTTTCATTTTGAGTCAAAAATAAACCTAGCATTTGAACAGAAATACGCTAAAGGTCTCTAAAATCCTAAAAGGACTCTTATAATCCCAGATTCATCTAATTCTAGTACCGTGTATTCCAGACTTTATCCCTAAAAATAGGGGCAAAACATAAGTCTCATTTATTTTTGAAGAAAAACTTCTTAAAGAACCCACGAACAAACGTTTAGTCTGGAAAGACTATTCATTTACACAACAGCCAAAAGAACACGGGATAAACATATTAGCATTAAACAGGGTAAGAAGTTCGACACGTTTCCATTAAGTTTCATCCTACCCATAGAAACGTCTTACCCGAGTTGACTGCGCTTGCGTACCTGGGCCAATTTGCGACTGCACACAAGGGCAGTTTCCCGCTGCCTGGCCGTTATACAAGAATAGTTTCTTGTATTTTTATTCCTCCATTCCTCGAAGGTGTCGCGTCTAAACAATTCCGCCAACTCTGAAGAAGGAAGAAGTTCCTTCGGGCTGTCACCATCAGTATCTGTTACAGTTGATCCGTTAGTTCCTTTTCTGCTTCTCAGTTAAAATTTTGGCTGCATACTTTATAATCTCAGCCATTTTCTTTTGGTCAGATTTTTATTTCGTTGTGACATTTCCCAGTGGTTCATTTGTCACGGTAGTAGACAGTGCCCTCTTGTGGCCATAGATATGGCGTGCGTTTATAATAAAAAGGTTTATGCCTAGTAAAGGTACGAATTTTGTAAGTTTTAAAGGTTTATGCCTAGTAAAGGTACGAAACAACCGAGGGGTAATTCAGGGTTTGACATAAATAATTACGGAATAATTTAGGAAACCAAAATGTTTTAAAAAGTCAGCTTATTATTTCTCCAAACAGCTTTACGATTCTTTCCCATCTCTGATGAAATACCTGCCGGGGCCTCACAATCGCATCTTCGCCAACTCCAAGTCTTTGGAGGGATTTATCACGAGAGAGGTAGAAGATCACAAGCTGGACCTGGACCTGGACAACCCACATGACTACATCGACACCTTCCTAATAGAGATGAATGTATGTGTATATTATAGTTGCCTAAATTAAATTCTCTAAACTACAGTACAGGTCCACGAAGAACCGTTAAACAGTTTCTCCTTCCACAGCACCGCAAAAGCAGTGAGCAAGGTTTCGAGGAAACAAATCTGGTACACTGTTGTCTGGATCTCTTTCTCGCTGGCAGTGAAACTACTTCCAAGGCCTTGCAGTGGGGCTTGATCTACCTCATTATGAACCCTGAGATCCAAGGTACAGCGAGTGTTTTCAATATTTCCTTTTTAGCCTGTACTGGACAACTAGAAAGTCTCTGCTTTTACAGAAAGGTAAAGAAAAGAAGGACTGTGTTCCATGAGAACCATTTGTTTCAACTACTTTCACTGTGTAGTTAGAGTCCAAGCAGAGATAGACAGAGTGATTGGACGGAGTCGTCTTCCTAGTATGGCCGACAGATCCAACATGCCCTACACTGATGCTGTCATCCACGAGATCCAGAGGATGGGAAACATTGTTCCTCTGAATGGACTTAGAATGGCGACCAGAGACACAACGCTGGGAGGTTACTTCATACCAAAGGTACATCAACAGCTAGTTCTGTTTTCACTGATTTAATCAGGGTAAAATAATACAATCGTAATAAAGACAAATAAAAAAAGTCTTTCTTTTTATATTTTTATTGGTCGTTGACTCTGTAGGGAACCTCAGTGATGCCCAACCTGACATCTGTGCTGTTTGACAAGACCGAGTGGGAAACTCCACACACCTTCAACCCCGGACACTTCTTAGATGCTGAGGGGAAGTTTGTAAAAAGGGAGGCGTTTTTACCTTTTTCTGCAGGTACATACTGTATATTCCAGGATATAGACATTCATTTAAATTCAGTAATAAAGTTTGTTTTCAAGGTTTACGATATTGACTGTATTTGAACTGGTACTGTACTGTATATGGTGATTTTAATCAGTTGAATTAGTCAGCGTACTCTTTGGTGTTTGGTGCTTTTGTTAGAGACATCAAACTAGGACAATCCATCTATCGATATATCTATCTATCCATCCATCCATCCATACATCCATCTATCTATCCATCCATGCATCCATACATCCATCTATCATCCATCTATCTATCCATCCATCCATCCATCCATCCATCCATCCATCCATCTATCCATCAAATGCCTACAACTTTTTTCTTTCATTCAGTCAACAGCACGTCTTAAATCATCAAAGGTGCAGGAATACAGTGTGGCTATCCATTCATCCATCTATCCATCAAATGCCTACAACTTTTTTCTTTCATTCAGTGAACAGCACGTCTTAAATCATCAAAGGTGCAGGAATACAGTGTGAAGGACTGTGAGAACAGAAAGTGAGAGCTGTACTTGTTGTTTCTTCCAGGAAAACGTGCATGCCTGGGAGAAGGCCTGGCCAGGATGGAGCTGTTCCTGTTCTTTGTTAGTCTGTTACAGAAGTTTTCCTTCTCCACCAAGGATGCAACTCAGCTGAGCACAGAGGGAATCACTGGAGCTACACGCGCACCACATCCATTCAAGATCTACGCAGTAGCCCGCTCAACTCTCTAACTGTTATCTTATTTAAAAATCTTTATATGTTAATTATCCATCTATTCTTTCCTTTGGGTCATATCCCTAAATGTTGTTCAAACCAGATTAACTGCTTATTTAATCCACAGCTACCACGTGATTAATCTGATTACAAATGTTTGTGTGTGTTAAGTATGCGAAGGGACAGGAAGGTTTTAAGAAAAAATATTTTATTCACAGGAAACCCAAATACTAACTTTATAAATTCTACATGCCTATAACAATTTGGGATTTTACATCAAAACTCTTTTTGATTTTTTCTACTAGATTTTATTCCCTGCTGTGTTTGATATTTGATTGTACGTCTTAGATTTCTACAAATTAGTTTCGTTTTTTTTTTTTAAACCAACAATCCACATAAATCAGCCGTAGAACACATTGACACATTCTGACACAGCGAAACCATGAAAATACTTCACTCCTGGTACTGCTGAGCTAACGCGGTAACCAAGACGGCCCTTTCACATGGTGAAACCAGTTAAACCCAAAACCAAACACGTTCTTACCCTAACCCTCTGCTTTGACATTCATTAAAAAAAAAAAGAAAGTTACAATTTGGATGTCGCTGTAAATGCTAAAACTCACCACGTGAACACTCAAACCTTATCTACGTATCATTCCAGTGGACAACGTTACGTCTGTGAATTTAACTCGCTTTTCAAACGTTAGAACTGCAACTTTAAAAGGTTCAAAAGCTCAAGGTGTTGTTCATTAAAACTGAAGGATTTTCAGTTGTGATTTCCTGTTCTACTGTTCAGAAAAATATGTCCGGTGTTTGGTGGCTGTACACGGCTGGTGACCTGCACCACAATTGTTTTCCTGAAGATAATTAAAGGTGCATTTCTACATCTAAGTGCTGGAAAACAACTCACTGCATAGATCAGTTGAACATTTTTTACAGTAAGCACATTTATTTATTTAATAGCCTTCATTTATTAAATGTGCAATGTTATTTTTGAGCATCTATTAGCAAATAATGATTTGACTGCAAAAGTTCATTTGATTTGCTCTTCATATATATGATGTTGACAGGAAGTCTCCCTACACACCATGAAGTGTCAGTAGTTTTGTTCACTTTGCAACTTTTTCCCTTCTGGGCATGCTACTGTGTTTAAGGTCACTTAAGTGTTCGTTTGTAGGGTGAAAGTTTTTTTTTCCCCCTCCCATACATTCCATACATTTGTCATACGGTCTATTTGTGTGGAGCTGCAGGCACGCTGACCGGGAGTTCCCGGCGTGGAGCGTTCGAAACTTGCCGCTGCTGGGCCAAAAAGGACGGTCCGGTAGACAACATGGATGCAGAGCGGCCGCCAAGACGTGATTCTATGGCTAACTTCTGAAAGGTCAGGCTCTGAAAAGGGAAGGTCACGCGCATAACAAAACACATACAAGTCAATCAATTTAACTATTGCATTCATACAGTGAGTATAATTATTATTTACTTTCATTTTGAGACTCGTTTTATTTTCTTTTTGATAGCAGTTTTTGGAGCCTTCTGCTAACTCAGTACTTCTCAAATAGTGGGGTGGGGTCCCTTGGGTGGACATGGCGAGGTGCCAGGAGGTGTGTGGGGGAGTTGGGCGTGAGAGGCTTCCGATTAAATATAGTATGTTTGACAGAAGTGTGGACGATAAACAAGCCTCCAGTCACTAGGTGGCAGCAACTCATACATTTGGAGGGGAAAGAGGCGTGAAAAAAATTCTGTCCTCTAGGGGGCGCATAACAAAAACCAGACTTTCCTTCTGTTTTAATTAATATAGTAACATTTGTTGTAACCAAATTTTAATTCTAAGTTAGGTTAGATAAAGGGTTTGATGAGTTTAATCCTTTAAAAAAAAAAAAAAGATAAAACTTCCTCACCTTGTTATACCACGCTGTGACAATAAGCTTCTCCTCGTATTCCTTCAACTTGGCCTGCTCACACTGACGCTAAGAGGCAAAATGACATTCGTAAGATTTGGGTCAGACCTGATTTTACGTTACATTTACTGCAAATTCAGTTTAATTGTAAACAAGGACTCAAGCTGCAAACTTACTTCCAGGTTGAGAATCTGCTTCTCTCTGTCTGCAAGCTGGTTCTTCAGGGCCTGAATCTCAGCCGTGGCTGGATTCAGTTTAGGATCCAGCGCTCGAATCACCTACAAGTCAAAGTATTTAGTGAGGTCTAGTGTACAGCAGGCACACTGGTGTCACAAACATCTAATCACAGGTAGAGAAATCTGAGCATCTGAAATGTGAATTATTTCTAAAAATGCTGCCTCAAGAAAACAGACCAAATCGCCAAACTGAGTCAGGGAGAATACAAATGATTTTAAAGACTGCCTTCTTAATGACACTCAGTAAAACACAGAAGTATCTCAAAGGGACTCACATTGCGTGCTTTCTCCAAGTACATCTTGTATCTCTCCTCCATGGCCCGCATGTCGTCATCCTTCTTTCTCAGAGCAGCCGTCAGCTCCTCCACCTTCAGAGCTTGAAGACATGACAAAAATCCATCATGTGGTTTCACTGAAGTTTCCAGCACAGTGACCTGTAGGAGGAGAAAAGCCCTTAAAAACTTACATGTCTGGGTGTTTTCAGGTTCAAGGTCCTCCAGCAGCTCTTTCTTCTTCATGAGCTCATCCTGAGCCTCGTTCAGCTGGACCCTAGAGAGAAAAAGAAAAGCTTTTACTGTCATCTGCTGGCTTTTAACTGTCAAGCATTGACACGAGACTCAACTCACATGTGTGCGTCCAGTTTTCGTTTTAGGTTGGACTAAAAGAAAAGAAAAATACAAGGAATATTATGTTAGAAAAAAATTGGTTAAATATGTGCAGACGTCTTGCATGGCGCCAACAATAAGAAGCTAAAAATTAAATACTGAAATAATATTGAAAAATAATTGAGAATAGCGTCCTCTTACACCCAGACAAACCTAACCATTACCTATTATTATTATTATTTCTTTTGAATACAGGAAACGGATAAAGCCACTCAGTAGATCAGGCATGGGCAAACTATGGCCGAAACGGATAAAGCCACTCAGTAGATCTGGCATGGGCAAACTATGGCCCATGGGCCAGATATGGCCCGCTGGGCTTTCTAATCCGGCCTGGCAAACACTAGTACAAAGTATGGTAAAGATAGATCAGTCATTCTATTTTATGCATTACACCAAATCGACTGTAATTTCTGTTGGTGCCACTAGATGACTCACATCATCGGGTTTGCCCGCCTGACTCTGCAGAGAGTTCTGAAGGTCCTCCACCTGCTGCTGCAGCTCAGTGATCCGCTCTCGGCCCAATCTAAAAATGAGTTAAATAACCAAGGAAATGACGTCAACTCCATCCAACCAAATCACAAACGACAACAACAACTCCCGGTCGGTGGACCAGTACCAGTCCATAGGTCATTTGGTACCAGGCTGCAGTGGGACACAGTGAAAAAATTGACTTAATTTACTTCATTCAAATTAAATCCAGTCATATCAATTTACTTTTTTTTATTTAAAATAATCTGGACATATTTTAAAATAATATGTCATGGGTAACAGGTGATACTGGCTGACCAGTCCTTGGAACCAAAAAGGTTGGGGATCGCTGGTATAGATGTAACTAGTCCATAACAGACTAATACATGTTTCTGCAATTGATTATTATTTATTCACGCTACAAATATTGTTCATTGCTGTGTAATATAAAAAAAACGTTTAATTTCTCAGGTTAAGAAACTTGCATGGACCACATAAAACGGCTTGGCGGGCCACATTTGGCCCCCGAGCCTCGAGTTTGACACATATGGTTTAGAGCAATGTCCCATTTATACGGAAGAAACATTAACATTGAAGTGCACAGGGATCAACTTTGCTGTTGGATTTTGTTACTGCAACTGACACAGAATGCAATCCAACAGCAGACCAAGACATCGTTTTGTTTTTTGTCTGAATTTTGTCTGAATTTTCTAGCTTCTTGGTGGGCAAACGTGTGTTTTACCCCCTACCTGTTTTCAGTATCCAGCTCACTTCGGGTCTTGTGTGCTTCTTCCAGCTGGGCCTGCAGAGCAGTAACCCTCTCCTGCTCAAATTCCTTCTGCTGTACTCTCAGCATCTTGTTCTCATGCTGTAACCTGATAAACTTCTCCCTTAAACGGCCACAAACAAAGACAGCGCTTACGCAAAGGTACAAAGGAGCGAGAAGAAAAGGCGGCGGCGTCCAGGTTGTGCCTCTTACCTGTACTCAACTGGAATCAATTCAGCTGCCAGGTTATCGTGGCTTGGGATTCCGGAAGGAAGAAATGCTGCATAAAATATAGAGAATAAATGTGACTGAAACAGAAAAGTATTTGATATAAGCCTGGGTTTACAGCTTAGTGTTTGAGAGATGCTGCAAATACAGCTTTCCTTTAGGATTTCTGTCGGCAACTAAGGTTCGTTTTCATCTGCTACTACGTCCTAATGAAATGATTATGACTCAGACCACAGGACATCCATCAGAAACTCCAAGAAGGATACCTGCTAGGGAGAGCTGGTGCTGTTGAGCCTGAGTGCATCTCAGCTCCTCGTTGATCTCTTTAAGAGAATCTCTTTCAATGATAATTCTCTAAGAGAGGGAGTGTAAAAAAACAAACAATAAAATAACAGCTGGTTTAAAGTTTTACATTAGTTCTTTTTTTTTTGCCTTATCGATATTTGCCTCACTTCTTTCTCTTTCATCCCAGTTTCATGCTTCTCCTCCAACTTTTTCATTTCAAAGGCAAAGTTGTCCGCACGCCTCGACTCCTCAGACAACTTCTTGTGGAGCTCTTGGACCTGAAACAGCGAAAAGAATCAAAAGAGGCCATTTTTGGTTAAATAGTTAAAATAATTTAAAAAAAATCCTAACAGCAATTTGGTGAAAAAGTTACAAATAAAACTACCATATTTTCCTGACTGTAAGTCAGACTTTTTTTATCCGTTGGCTGGGTTTGCGACTTATACTCAGGTGAGACTTATATATTAAAATATATAATTTGACATGTTTGTTATTGTCACACTGACAGCCGCTAGAGGGCACTGTAGGCTTGTGGACCAGTATCTGGTACTCCTGTACCACTAAAAATTTACATGTTCGTTATTTTCACACTGACAGCCGCTAGAGGGCACTGATGCGACTTATATATATGTTTTATTTCTTCTTCATTATGATTTTTTTGGCTGGTGTGACTGGTGTTAAAAAAAAAATCAAACACTGATCTCAAGAAATACCAGAACGTAAAAGGAATCACTTCCTCAACTTTACCTGTCTCTTGTACGTCTCCAGCTGGGCACGGGCAGCATTGGCCTTGCGCAACTCTTCCTCCAGGCTGACAGTATTCTGCATGTAGGTCATGTTATTCTCCTCCAGCAGCTTCATCTGCCTCTTCAGATCGTCCAGATTCTCCAGTTTACGTTTGTATGTCTCCACAGAAGCCTCAAGCATGGCCACTCGATCGGTGCAGTTTCTGCACGAACACAAGATTTTAGAGTTCAAGATCGACACTAACGAAGTGTTGAAGGGCCGGTTGTAAGTGTAGGATTGTTTAAATCGATTATTATTTATTCAAGTTACAAATATTGTTAATAATATATTTTTTTATTAGGTGAAGAAAATGATACAAGGACTTAAATGCTTTTTATGCTCCCGTGGGCCATATAAAATGACATGGCGGGCCACATTTGGCCCCCGGGCCTTGAGTTTGACCAAGTGCCTGAGATGGTTTATATTTATTTCTTAGAAGAGTTGATGTGAAACATTGCGGGCACATACATACCTCATTATGTCTAGTTCATCCTTGAGGGCCCGGGACTCTTCTGCCAGGCTCGTTAGCTCATCGTTACGGTGCTGAACCTCAATCAGCTGCTGTTCCAACTCTTCACAGTGGATTCGATAGTCGTCCTTAGCTGCCTCCAGCCTTGACAACATGATCACAGGATTATCACGAGGCGTAACTCTAGGTACAGTACGGTGGGTTTGAGAAGAAAGTGATTGAACCTAAAATTCTCCTCCTGCAGAGTCTCCAGCTGTTGCTGTAACTGGCTGTGTTTTCTTCCCGACGGCGTGCTGGGGTCTTCGAATGTGTCCAGCTGATTGGCCCGGTCAGTTAGGACGTCATTCTCGGCCAATAAACTATTTTGTTCTTCTTGCAGTACAGCCACCTGTGCAAATAAGAAAAATATATCAAACAACAGATATTCAGATATTGGAGTGTGAAATAAATGAACACAAACGCAACAATCATCAGGTTATTTGGGTTTGTTTTTTTTGTTCAGTCATGCAAAGCAAAAAAGACCTTCTTCCACTCCCGGCTGTGAAAAAAACTGCTGAATTAGTACATGCTTAAAGCAGAAATGTGTTAATAGACAGCTAGTTAGTTATTATTATCACCTACACTTCCCAACAGTGCTTAAAAAAACATAAATATTTTTTAATTTTCTATTAGAATTAGCAAATTTTACCAAGTCTGTTGGAGAAAATATTTAAAGTACGTACAATAAACAGGCGCGACTCTAACACCAACAATTTACCCGTGGTAAATGAACCCATTTGTAACTAGACAGAAATTACTTTGTTGAACCATTAAGTTGAAAAGGACTTTTTTTGTAGCGCTACCTCTAGCCTTAGCTTTCTTCTTTTATGCAACAATGATTGATTTTTATATATCAAAATACCGAGCGACTTTTGTTTGACAGGACGGAAACTGTTACATTTTGTTAGCCGTGTTAGAATCCACAAGTCGGCAGCCTGCGTTGGACTTACCTCACAGCAGCGACACATGGATGCGACTGGGGACAGAAAAACATATTACATCTGTCGAGTGAAAAGTTGGTCAGTCCAATCGGCTGACGTGGTAGACCAATCGGCACTGTGCTTACAGTTACAAACCTCTTTGTATACTTTGCATGAGGGATGTGACATAAATTGTGTGTGTTTGTGTGTAAGAGAGAGAGAGCTGATTTTACCTGTATGTCCAACTCTTGACAGCGTTGGACTAACGCTTCTTTCTCAGCTAAAACTTCACCGAGGTCTTCAAGTGCTTTTTTTAACTAGGGGGAAAAAAGAAAGAGCTAAAAGAGGGACATTTTACTTCAGGAACAGTACATTAACAGGAGACCTTAACTTTTTTTAAGAACAGAAAAAGACGTCATGAGTTCCAACCCGTGTAGAGAGATTCCTACAGCTCAAATCCTAAATCAAATATAGATCATTTTTAGCTCAGCCGCCTTGAGACACAGGGGAATGTAAACATTATATAACTAACACTGTGGCACCGAGGAAGGCTTCAAATTTTTCCCAAACACTCCAGTCTCTAAGTAGGAGTAGAAACACTGACCTGGTGCTGTAAGTCCCCGGACAGGTCTGCTTCAGATGGGTCCGTGGTCTCTTTACTCATGAGCTGTAACGAAAGCGTGTCACTGGGGTTATCAAGGGCTTGGTGATTGTAAGGCGACACAAAATGGCCGTATATAGAGGGAAAAATAGTTGTGATCATGTGTAAAAGTTACAGTTACTCATCAGGGCACAAGTACTGGCAAGCGTTTCTTGAGCTTAAAACCACAAAGTAAAAAGCTGAGCTATGGGATTCTGACCTCCTGGATGGCTGTCATGACAACGTGCTGCACAGACTCCTCCAAGGTCATAATGACCTGAATGTATTCTGCCAAGAGAGTGACAGAGATTAATTGAATATATATGCATTTCTTTCTTTGAAATATCCTGTAATGTGCTGTTCTCACTACTAGTGAAAGGGAAGGAGGAAGGGAGGTTAGGGATGGATGGATGGATGGATGGATGATGGATGGATGGATAAATGATAGATGAATGGATGGATGATAGATGGATAGATGATAGATAGATAGATGGATGGATGGATATGGATGGATGGATGATAGTATGGATGGATGGATGCTAGATAGATGGATGTATGGATGGATGGATGATAGATAGATGGATATATGGATGATGGGTGATAGATGGATGGATGGATGGCTGGATGGATAGATGGAAGGATGGATGGATGGATGGATGGATGAATGATAGATGGATGGATAGATAGAGGGAAGGAGAGTCTTTTAGCCATATTGTACTCACAGAGGAGAGAACAAAAGTTTGACTTGGCAGTGGTCGTGATTATATTACAGTAATAGTAATATTACAGATTATATTATACTACAGCACATGTATTTATGTCATACAAGCGGTTTCATGCCTTGTTTACGCTCACATCTGACAGCACAGCCCAGTATGAGCTGCAGTAGCCTCCCCAGCTCCACCGGGTCGGATCGCTCCGCCACTAAGGCCACATCTGGTAAACGAAAGTCCGAGATCTTCTCGTCTAAGACCTGAGGGGACAGAGCGTAACTCAAGTCAAACACGCTTCAGAGTTCGCTTAAAGCAGCAGGTAAAACAGCCGCAGGACAATGTACGAAACAGAACCAAAAACAATGAGACAAAAAGAGACAAAAGCCCCCCGTCCTTTTGTGCAGCTGGAGGTGTGGTGGTGTAAGGTAAGACAGAGAGGGAGAGGGAGACAACACACACACAATAATAAATAAAAAATACAATACGTGTATTTTGTTAGGTAAATGGCAACACACCATGGGCAGCTATGGATTTGATCTACTTGTTTTGAACATCATTTTCCACGATCAATTCTCCTCGGGCTTTGTACTAAGATAAAACCTGCAGGTAGCCACTCCCACAGGTATTCAGGTAACATAGTAACTGTCCAACTCTCACAGTAATGTGGGTTTTTTTTCTTTCTCAGCTTACCTCATTATAATAATTAACCACCATCTGAAGAATCTTCTTCAGGTTGTTCATCTGAGAAAGGACAAGGACAACACAACGTGAACGATGGAAAAAAAATAAAATATGACACATTGATTACTCAAACTATTTCCATTATCTATGTGAAAAGTAAAGTCAGAGTGGCCTCACTGAGGACTGTGAGATTAGAGCTCTGTACCTTTAATCTCACGTTGTTGTCAATATCTATTTTGATCCGACCAAGCCATCCGTCGTCAAAGTACGCAGGGTCTCTGTGGCATGAGCACAACAACAAAGACTAGTTAGTATAACTTCTCAGATGCATACAAAAAAAAGTTATGGACACATACTATCATTATTATCTTTGAAGGTCAAGGACCAAAGCAGGACTTGGGTCCTGAAGGTTCGTGACTTCTAAAATATGGGTCCCCAGAAGTTTGGGAAACACTGCGGAAGACTGATGACCTCTAGTGGAGGCATAGCTTTCTAAAACTGGGCACCAAGTTATTTTCAATATAGAACTCCAATATGAATGACATTATAAAATCAGGGATTTTTCTGATGGAGTCCCAAAATTAAGGCAGCAAAAAAGTGATAAAAATCCATAAAACTCTCCAAACCTCCCAGCTATTTGGCTGAAGTGCCTTTAACGTGCTTTACCAAACACACGTTTGTTTCAGCTGTTTACAGCTAATTCTGCCAGAACCTTTGGCAAATCACAGTCTGGTATTTTTATGGCTTTGAGTCCGTTGTACCAATACAAACAAAGAAATAAACATGTGAATTCCAGAACATTTGTAATTGAATTGTCTGTGGATATAATAATAATATAATAATATGATAACATAATTACATCTGATTCAGCGCCTGTGATATTGCTGCTCCATTGGCCAGTTCCTCCACTGAGGTGCAGGGCCCCAGGGTGTTGAATGTCTGTATCTGGGGGGCAAAAAAAATACATAGTATTGTGACAACCAATACAGACATACTTTTACCAAACTTTAGAGAGTACACATGTAATACATAAATTAGCAGTGACAGTAAAGTAAAACCATCAGAGATTAAAGAGACAAAGGGGGGAATTAAAATCCTGCTTCTACCTAATATTCGAAATCCCTTTTTTTAATTCACAAAAATCCTTGTGTTTCTATTTTCATCTCAGCATGTTGAAATAAAGCCACAAAGCAACCCACAAATATCTGACGTTTAAAAGGATTAATAGTGTAAATACACCAAGGATCAGAAGGATATTGCAGTCTTTGTGCATCTCTCTACTGTACCTCATATTCACCTGCAGTACAGCGGAAACATGGGGGCAATAAAGGAAGTAGCAGATTCCTAAGGGCCAGTAGGAATTATTATTATGATCTGTATTTCAACCACAGTTGTTTTTTCATGATCTCATATATTAAATATATCAATGTATTGCTTATTTATTTTAATATTCTTATTGCTGCATTTATTTTCCCCAGAGAGACTGTTATAATACAACGGATAAATGAAAATTTATTGAGACTTTAATTTAATTAATGAACTTTCCAGCTTCCCTTAGTTTCTTTTCCACATATTGCTTATTGTGTGAGTTTCTGCCTTCAAGTTGAGTGCAGACCGTGATGTAAATGTCATACACACACGTACACGTCTTTAACATATTTCTATTTACATAACTACATGTAAAGTGAATTTTTGTTTTCATAATATATAATACAATACTTACATTAAACCAAGCACAAGTGCCAACCATGTAAATATAAATTAAGTTAGTTTAAAAATGCATATTTCATGATGCAATATTGGTGTTAGTCCCATAAT
>NC_024308.1:18721216-18732451 GCF_000523025.1 Cynoglossus semilaevis | reverse complement strand
TATATATATATATATATATATATATAAATAACATAAATGTTTTGAGGCTTTTCAAAGTTTTCTCTCTAGTTCTGGTAATTACTTTATCTGTTATCAAAATAAGAGCACCGTTGTGTCACACAAACTTTACCTGCAGCAAAAATGACTCTGTAATGTTCATTTTCAAATACAGTCGAGGATTTAAACTACACTTAATGAGTGTTGGTCGGTTCGGGGGTCGGTTATCTCTTCCTATTGCCCTCATGTTTCTGGTGACGCCCCTGCTGCGGCACGGCAGCATTTCCTTAGCTCCAACAGAATTACAAACTGCCGTAATTGGACCTAATGTGTCGCGAAGAACGATAAGCTCAGTCGACTGTTGAGCATATAATACATTGAATGTAAATGTAGGTATATATGTCAACTCTGTTTTCACCCCTCCCCCGCCACCTACACACAGGTAGAAAAATCTGCAGCCCCTTTTTTCGCGTACGGGAAAAACAAAACACTCTTACCCATATAATGAGGCTCTCGACGAGACGTGTTTTAGTATCGTCCATTTGCTTCGTTGACGCTAAAACATCTAAATCCACCTGACAGCAAACGGCTTCCGCTCTCTCTCGTATTTGACCTCACCTGCTGATGGAAGGAGGGCAGCAACGACACATACGTACAGATACGAGTCACAACTGCGTTTCCACGGCAAAGCGACGTAATATGTACGTGAATTCCGCTGCTTCTTACTTTGTTGACGTTCATTTAAACCGAGACTGATTGGATGGTTAAATCCAATCAGCGTCTAGATATGTGAAGCTTAACGCGGTCTAAGCCTTGTTGCAGCGAATCAGAGTGGACAGGTCTGTACACAGTCATTCTTGGTTTATGTAGTTTTGATTCTGAATCCTATTGGATCTGATGCTTTAAGCAGTTGCCAGATTAGATGGATTTCCGGGAAGAATAGTTGTTAATTTACGAGCAGTAGCCGCCATTACACGTTTAAAATAATGAGTATAATAGTAATATAGGTTCTGGGTATTTATTATTAAGGAAAATGTTTTTAAAGAATGTTTTAAGTGTTTAAATAACAAAAGCGGTTTACTTTAAATTTTTCTCTTGTCTGTTTTTAGTTTCAGAAATATTGTGTCAAATAAATATTGCATAAAACAATAAGAAAAAACATGCAAATAACCATACTTCTTTCTATTTTTACTATTTTCTATATACAGTTGTGAGTTATATGATCAATTGATATTAATATAATTAATTAATTTATATGAATTAATTTGTATATATTTAAAACTATTTAAAAAAGAGATAATTTTAGATGCTGCAGTGACCTGTTTCCTGTGACACAATTCCCACATGGAAGGAAAAACACCAGGGCCCTTGTCTTCTCTAAGGATAAATCATTGATCATGGACTCCGTGCAGCTCATGTTATTCATTTATGTGTCTCACGTGAGGGTGTGTCATTAGAACCAAAGGTGCTCCCACATTTCGTCACGTAAGATATCAAATACTATTTACATGTGTGCCACTTACATATAAATTAGACCACGGCATGGAAAGATTGTCGGTAGTATAAAAGGGCGTATTAATTAAATGAAACACACAAACATGAGCTTATTAATTGAATTTGGATCATTTTATTTTAAACAAATTAAAAATCTAATTTGAGAGTAAAAGTCACAGCAGTCGATATAGATGTGTGAGCAAAAGATAGCAAAACCAAAACAGCAGATTACAAGTCAACAAGAATATGTAACAACAAAGAGTGTCCAAAAACCACCAAAGGTAAAGTAAGAGTAAAGCAACTGTACTGTAGCAATTCAATAAAACCAACTATTTACATCATTACAGCAGATTATATTAATTAAAAAAAAGATAGATTAGCATAGCTTATTTTATTGCACATATACAAAAGTGCAGCAGTACAAACAGTATTTCTATTTCCTGGAGTGCATATCATTCTGAAGGTACAGTGCTCATACAACATTGGAGCTTTGCACTAGTTTTTGTACGTTTAATTAGTAGCTTTTTATAAGTGGGAAATTACGACTCAGCAAACTTTAAGGTATTATAGTATTGATTCAAAAATTGGGAAGAGTGCCTTAGAGACTTTAATGGAACAACAATATTGTGGTGGCACATATGATAGCATTAGCCCTAGCTGGTTCATTTGGAATTAGCATTGACAATAAGTTGTCCTCTCAGCTTTATAAAAATAAGGAAATACAGTATTTGAGTCTGGACTACACACTTTTTTACACTGATTTTTTCACGATTGCATTTTGTCCTATGCTTCAACTTTCACTAAATTCACTGATCCTCTTGACTTGTGGCACTGGAACCGCTGACCTTTTCTGACCGGTGGCTGCTATTTTTACATGACCTGGACCACAATGACTCCACTCAACCCCTATCAAAAGTAAGGTGAAGGACCTATGTGCCTGGATAATGCTGCAACTGCTGTCATGGAGTATAATGAACTGTAGTGAGATTGAAAAGGAGTGTTCTCACATGTTTACTCGGATTCTGCAAGTCTGCAAATACTGTAATATTGACTGGCCCCAAGTTAATGACCATTGCCTTTGTTAGATTTTACTAAAAAAAAGATGTGACGAGAGGGGGAAACTACAGAAGTATCAAGTCAGATTTAAAATGAAGGCACAGGAAGAAGGAGCTGAATCAAGGGCTAGTAAGAACAGCTTTCGTGCTCAGAATAAATACCACAGTTGTATTTATTGTTTTGAGAAGGTTGGTAGGAAAGTAATGAGAAACTACAGTAGACAACAGCTCACTTGTTGCTACCACTGTATAAGGAAGAGAGGGGCAGATTTTCTGGATGTATTGTGGATAATGGATAGGGAAATACAATAGAATATAATAAAATAAGGCAGTAAGAAATACACTGAATAAGTGTAATATACGCAACTGAATTCTATACTGTACTAATATATTCCATATACTACTGATACTAATATACTAATATATATACTCTAAGTCGGAGAATAGTGCAATATGGAGGTACTTTAGAAATAAAAATGATAAAGTTGAAAGTGGGAAATATGTGAGTAAATTCCAGTTTAAAAAGAGACAGTAAAACATTTATCTATTTGAGCTGTAAATAGGTTTATATTTTTATATTTCATATTAATGTTGTGTTTCATTCTTTAGACATTCTGGGTTTTCTGGTTCTAATTTTAGACATCAAAGTCCCCTTTCGGATTATAGTAATCAGGTTAAATTTAGAATTGCGCAGCGTGTGTAAACATGGTCAGTGTCACTGACAGTAGTGTGGATTTCACAACAGTTTATTGAAGAGAAAAATGATGGGAAACTGGGCTGTGGGCAAAGTAAACTTCAGGTAAATGATCAACACAGTCAGCTCTAACCTACTTAGACTCAGTGAGGCCAGGAATATCCTCCACCTGTCATTTTAAAAGTCGATCCCACCTAAGGAATTTTTTTTTTAAGGACGAGACGCAACCAGTAATATTTATTTAGGATCTGATGAACCGTACAGTCTTTATGTCACAAAGTCAACCACACTGTGTAAGGACAAGGGGCTGCTCTGATCACCTGGTCCCTTTAAGGAGGAAGCTGGGCTGCTGTTGGAGCTGGTGGTTGATCATTTACAGGCAGTCTATTTATTTTGCTCAGTGATGCAGCACAGACACCACTTCACCAACTACTGTCTGCTGCTGCATCTGAGTCAGCCATGAAGACGAACCATAGATCTAATTTCAGGTGAGTCGCACCTTAATTACAACCACGGCTATTATGATTTTATGTAATAGTTTTATTTTATTTTAATATATATATTTTTTACTATATTTTATATTTGAGATATTTTGTGAATTTTAGATATTCAGCTGTTATATGCGCCTATATCCTGGTAATCCTAGTGTTGTTTATTGCAGTTACAGTCAAATCAAGACTATATATATATATTTATATATATATATATATTGAATAGAATTCTTCTATAGAATAGAATGAATTATTAAATGGGCCTTAAAATTGTATTATCAATGTTTGTTTTATTTTTTCTATTTAATCATACGTATATTTTTATATATATACACATACATATATATAAACATATACACACACATATATATATTTATATATATTGTGATACTAACCTGGGAATACAGCAGTTATCATTTAGGATAAAATAAAGTGGTTGAAGATCTTTAAATTACACAATGTAGGACTTCAACATTTAACTTAAATCGTTACTGTGCAGGTTCAGTCCTAAAATCATTCAGCCAGTCATCAGCTCCGACGGCTGCAGCATCAGCATCTGTGCTGCAGGCAGGGACAAACAGCCGAGTACATCCTTATCATACCAATCGTTAGGTCTGTGTCCGTATCATTCGCTGATATCCCGTCGTTAAAGTTGTGTGTTTGTCACTGTGTCAGGTCACGTTGCCAATGCGGCCATCTTCTCTGTCAGGGGTCGGCAGGTCAGGGCTATGACAGGTCATCTGGGTCATCTTTGGTGTGCGCACCGGAGCAGTCAACAGTAATGTGTATGATTTGCCGAAAGGTAAGAGCTACAGTACTTACTACACAGCCATTATTTTTTCTCTGACACCAGGACACGTAGACAGGCTCTACAGTATTATTACAGTAAGACACTCCTTTGTTGGTAGAGGTGCTGCCAAATAAGAGTGATGACGCAACTCGGAAAGTGCAGTGCATATGTTGGTCACAGTGACCCAACACGTGATGGATTGCCATCTTTTTTTTTTCTTTTTTTGATTGTTAATTTGAATGTCTCTCCTCGTGTCCTCAGGAATCTGCAGAATTAGGGTCAAGCACCAGTTACAGAGACTCACATTGTCCGGTCTGTCTGCAGACTCCCAGCTTTCCCGTGCAGACCAACTGTGGCCACTTGTTCTGTGGTAGGAGTTCTCACAAACACACCGACCATGACCATTGATAATGTCTGAGGCTGAAGTTTCTGGAGAAATAAAACTATGTAAAAATATATAAACATACGACAGAGCCAGTGAATCAAAAACAACCATGACATTATCACTGCCCAATGACAAAGCTGTTTTATTCTAACTTTGACCTACAGCAGGGTGCACGGCACCTGACGTTTAAACGCTTTAACCTTCGAACACCCAAACTTATCAGACGGTGACAAAATACTGCAACTTCATTTTATTGTTATCATAAACAGACAAAGCAGCTCCTTTCACACTAATCCTGAATAATATTACTATACTTGACTACACTTGGCTAATACATAACATTAACATTTCTATTGTAGCTCCTTGTCTGATCACCTACTGGAGACACGGGTCATGGTTGGACGCCATTAGCTGCCCACTCTGCCGACAGAAGGTATGTTACACACACAAATACGTATGTGTACCATATATGGAACAAACTTCCACATGGGGTGAAAATATATGTTTTCCTTCTAGGTCAGCGTGCTGTGTCACCTGTTTAACGAGAGCCAGTCAGACCGACAGTCGAAGGAAGTTCTCGGGGAAATCACTGAATACAATAGAAGATACTCAGGAGAACCACGGCGGGTCAGTACGACATGTGACCTTTGTGACCTTCACGAAATAGAAATTGAATCAGCATTCTCTTATATTTATTGGGATATGATATGCAGTAACACGACCTAATATGACGATAAAAACATAGGGAATACCATTAAGTATATGGTTACTCTGGGGCTTGAACCCAGGACCTTATGCACATAAGGCAGGCATCATATCCACTACACTATGGAGCTACTGTACAAGATAAAGCACGCATGTCAAAGTTGAGGGGTGTACATTTTTTCACTGTATCCCACTCCAGCCCGGTACCATATGATATACGGACCAGCACCGGTCCCCGGACCAGGGTTTGAGAACCCCTGCACTAAAGCACAGGCAGATTTAATTTTTACAGAATGTTTAATCCATTTGTGATAAACAGTTGTCCTGTACTAGTCTTTAGTAATATGTATATGGTCATTGGTTCACTTTGGTGCAGTCTTACCTTTAAAGTGTATACAGTACCTGTGTATATCTAATCATCTGAACCAACTTCCTGCCTTCTTCTGATTGGCAGATGACAGACTACCTGTGTGACGCATCCCTTCTCCTGCAGCTAATGGCACGAGGCCTTGGCACCATGGGCGGGCTGGTTTGGCTGTTCTTCTTCAGAGTGGTTTTGTGCTGCGTGGGGACTGTAATGTCCATCTCCTCTCCTCCTCTGGAGACAGTTTCATCATCATCTTCATCATCATCATCATCAGCCATACAGTTAGACTCTGATCCTTCCCTCTGTGGGCTGCTGGGAGTCCTGGACGACCTGGTGGTCGTCATACTGCTATTAATGTGCGTTATTAACATCAACCAGCAGATGGTGTCGGAGAGAGGACCCTCGGATAACACCACCACCACCACCACTCAAGGAATGATGGGAAACTCACTGTAGAGTGGACACTAACTATTGGACACTATCATGTGATTTTGTATCAAAGCCACATTAACTTTGTCAGTTGTTTACAGAGACTTTTATAGAGGGATTTTTTTAACACATTGAGTCTAAAAAAAAAAATCAGTACCTATCGACTCTTAATTGGATGATTACCTCTAACGAATTATTTGTTTACATGACATTTACTTGTTATTAAAATACATTTTAACAAACATCCGACAGCCATTCATCCACAACAGAAACCACTGCCTTCTGGAACTTGGGGTCAAGGGTCATAGATCTATTTGGATGTAGATTAGAAGTGATCTGGCCTGTATTTCAGATCCAAAGACGACCCACCTACAGCACTGCGGTCACCAAACCACAGCAACAGTTATAGCTACATTTCCATTGTGTGAAATAATTTGTAAATAAAGACTATTTATTGCTTTAAGTTTTGTTGATTTTTTTTTTTTTACTAGTGAATGTTTTCATTCGAATTATACATGACAGACAAAAGAAAACTGGTGGAATGTTTGCAAAATGGACAGAGACGAACATAAGTGTCAGTTCAGGTGAGCACAATATTCAATGTATAGACTGTGAATAGTTCTCAGCTGAGATAATACTAATGTGACAGTGATTGCAGACTTTGAACCGAGCTTCATCACTGAGCACTGGCGCACCAGGCAGCTGCGTTCCTGAACATACGAAGCCAGGGTGAGGGTGTGAGAGAAGCTCTGAGGTCTCTCGGGGCCCAGGCCCACTGCCAAGCCCGGGTGCAGCGCTCAGGGTGAGGCATCATGGCCAGGTGTCTACCGTCCCTGGAGCACAGCCCCGCGGTACCCAGCGGAGAGCCGTTAGGGTTGAGGGGGTACTCCTCAGTCGGACCACCCTGGTCATCCAGGTACCGCAGTGGGGCGAGTCCTCCAGAAATGATCTGCTCCTGAGCTTCAGAGCTTCGGAATTGCATCAGACCTGTGAACGGTAGAGATGTTAGGGCGGAAAAATCAATATTTGACACAGCTGCTAGTGACCCGTGGAACGCAAGTCAGCAGAGTGAGTCGTTAAGCAAAGACGAGATGTCAAACACAGCTGTGTCTGATAAGCACACTATCGCTACACATCAGGCAGGAGTGGACTCTACCTTCTCCATGTGCGACCCACACTCCCAGAGCGGAGCCCTCCATGCCTTTGAGCCAGACGGACGGAGAGGCCTGTATCCCCACACTGACGAAGCGGGACTCAAACCTGCCAGACTTATTATGGGTCAGGACCACTTCAGACTCTGGAGGAGGTGTCAACAGAACAGCAAAGCGTAGTGTGTTCATATTACTGATCAAAACGTCCCATCTACAGTGACAATATTCAATTCACACGGACCTAAAATGACCTTCGTATTTAATTCATAATTCAAATCAATCAAATATGCATTCACTGTGTTTTACTATCCTGTCATCTTTCTCTTACCTCCTCCATCCTTGCTCTCTCCCACCCAGCCCAGCAGCGCCATCAGCTGGCAACCATTACACACACCCAGACTCAGTGTGTCGTCCCGTTCCCGAAAACGACTGAACTCAGCCTTAGCTTTGGGGTTGAATGCAACAGTAGCAGCCCAACCTGAGACGAAAACAGAGCAGTGGCTCATGAGACTGGGAGTTTCTGATGAAAACAAATCTAGCTTCCCGTAAAGTACTTTCTGATAAAAACAAATCTAGCTTCCCGTAAAGTACTGTACGTATTTCAGTACACACAGAGAAATACTGAGCTTAAAACGTCAGACATACTTATTGTTTATAAAACAAAACAAAAAACAAAAACAAAAAACAAGGCAGGAGTAATGAGTAACTACTTAGAGGAGTGTCGAAAATCTTTTAAAAAAAATTGTTCAGACGTGCCTGTGGAGCTTTACCTTTTGCGGAGCCTAAGACGTCTGCGTAGCTGAAACCACCGACGAACACCACGGCTTTGAAACGGTCTAAGGTCAGGGACCCGGAGCACAAGTCCTGCATGTTTACATCCCACACCTGAACAAACACAAACACAGACAAGAGACTGGTACATCACGGTGGTCAACAGGAAGTATTGCAGCTACTGCTGATACTGGTAGTTATGCTTAAATTCCCACACTCGTGAGGAAACATGCCAGCTCCTCACAGAAAGACTGGGATGTGATTAAAAAAAAAACAGCGACTTGATGTGAACTGACCTCAAAGTCGGCCTCGTACAAAGACACGGACATCTCTCGGTCTCCGTTGCTGCCTTCTTCTCTGACAACGGCTACTCGAGGCTGCCCTGAAGCTACAAGAACAAGACAAAACAGAGTCATCTTTAATGATGCCACACAGGATTTTGTTAAAAAATAAATAAATCAAGAAGTCTGAGGCATAGTGTTCACACTAAATTGATCATAATATCATTTGTTATATTTATTTTTTATTATATTTAATTAAAATATTCAGCCTTAAACTTTGCATAATATATAATGATGTTGTGGAGGCTGTCTGACCAATCAAAAAAGCAGAAGATTGGTCAGACTAGAAACAGTAGTTTCCAGCCATTCAAGGTTTGTAACCTCACGGTCCTGTACCGCCCCCTAGTGTTCGTTGCAGAGACGACACCAACCATACTCTCCAGAAACCAAACTTTTGCTGACCTTTTTATGCAGGAGCAATCACTAGACAACCAATCACCTTACAGAACACACCACGCAATGTCTTCCAATAAGAATCTTTAAACTATCGACATTTCTACGTAGTCTCACCGAGCTGGTCGATGCTGATCTTTTCACAGGGGTCGAAGGACAGTTTGAAGTGGGGCTGCGTCCTCTTGGCCAGTCCTTTCTCTTCCTGTTCCACACAGAGCTCATTGGCCTGCAGGCGTTCAAGCTGGAAACTGGTGTCCTCCCACAACGCTCTGAGTTTGGGAAGCTGTTCTTTCAGCACCTCCTCTCCGTCTACACAAACTCTGACCTGAAAAATTGAAGAAATGAGAATGGATTCTTAACACAGCACAAGCAAAAACTGGACATTCAACCTCTGGTCTCACCGTAGCCTCGGGCCCAAAGCCACATGTTTTGCCAATTTGGAGGCACTGGACAGACGCCTGGCTAAATCTCTGTCTCACTGTTTCCACGTCCCGTTCTGACACTTCCAAGACCAAACCCAGCTCCTCACTGAAGAGCAGCTCCATAACTATAGAGAAGAATCAAAAATGATGAGGGAGAGTTTCGTCAAAACATAAATCTTCCAAACGTTTTCCTCACCCCCGCATCCATTCGATGATAATTCCACATCAATTCCACGGTTCCCTGCGAATCCCATTTCCAGCAAACAGGAAATGAGGCCTCCATCACTGATGTCATGTCCAGCACTGAGCAGACGATCTGAAATATACAATAACAACTGAAAACCGGCTTGACTAAATAAAAGTGCTCCACCACCAGGTGGCAGTGTTCACACGTTATAAAACAACGGCTTAATCACAGGCACGTGTTTCACCTTCTTCATGCTTTACATTTTCCTAATAACAAATCTCTTTCTGTGTGCTTCTGTGACCCGGAAGACAAACTGACCGTGGATGAGAGTCTGAGTGGTGTTGAAGCAGGCGGTCAGCAGCGCTGGCTGTTCCAGGTCAGGGCAACAGTCTCCCAGCTGGCTGTAGCACTGAGCTAGGGCAGAACCTCCCAGACGGTGATGGTCTGGGCTGAGAGGAACCCACAACAGCACACCTGCAGACAGCGGGAGACAGGGAGTCAGAGGCAGAGGCAGACTCTGAAGAAAAATACAGGTTTGATGTAAAGGTACCTGCAAGTAGTTTGACCGATTGTTTAGTGATTGAAGTAAAGACAATAAATATAACATTTTTAAGCTATTCAAAATGCTAATTTAATCCATCCATCCAATGTGTGCTACAGCAAAGCACTTTCCAAGAGACCCCTCATCGTGGCTGTGGATTGATGGCACTGACGAATGTGTGAGAGAGAGAAAAAAAAAAACCTTGACTACAAATGCACTGTGTGAATGTGTGACTCGATGTGTGAATGGAAAGACAAGTGTAACTGCTGAGGTACAATTATACTCTGTTAACACAGACGATTACTGGAAATAAAAAGTGGCTTCGAGCAAGTTTTTTTTTTTTTTGTCATAAATGAAGCATCATTTTAACCTTCCATTGACATCGATGTAACAAGTTGGTCAATTGTTGGATATTTTTACTGATGGTTTTGTCTTAATGAGTCCAAAACATCAAAATATCTTCTTGTTTTTTTAACGTGTTTTTATCATTGATTGTGTTCTACCTTTGCCATCGGGGTTCTCGAGATCGGGCGTCACCGTGGCCGTGATGTCGGGACAAACGGCGTACGCTGATATGACCAGGGCACCTGGAGCAGAGGCAGAACTGTCTGGTTAAAGAGACCAATGAACCGAGCGGACCTCACAAACACAATAATAAAGTGGAGACGTTACCTGGAGCTTTGACCGTCTCTGTGCCCACTCGTGCTGCCATGCTCAGAGAGTCCTTGCCTCCATCAAGGGCGACTCCGAGCTGAGCCATGACCTCACACATGGCTTTGCAGGCCTCCAACAGACAAGCACCTTCACCTGGAAGCTTGGCGGCCCACATCCAGTTGCCACTGCACTTTACATCCTGACAACACACATACATGGTGATGTATGGATATATACATTTAAATAGAAATTTATATATATATATATATATATATATAGTATAACTATAATGTATCCAATGTTTATAATTGTAACATTTAATCAACAAATAAATGTTAAATTTCCCTCAAACATCAATGCGGACATTT
>NC_024308.1:18695509-18720849 GCF_000523025.1 Cynoglossus semilaevis | reverse complement strand
GCAGCAGGGCAGCCCAGCCCTTTGATTGGCTGCTCCCCGATGGCTGTTGCTGCCCCCTCCAGACAGAACGGTGACAGAGCAACAACAGCTACGTCTGCCAGTGGAGTGTGAAGAGGGCCCACACACTGTTGCTGGGCAACCAACCCAGTCACAGAGCGATCCACCTGACACAGAGATAGAGGATGGAAGGGGAAAAAAATTAAAAATGAAAATGACTCTTTTGAAACCTCTGAATTTTTTTTAAAGCTCTTGTTTGGTCATTGTTAATTATTATTAATTATTAAACTAAGTTACACATAAACACACACACACACCTTGTTTGTTAGGTACCGCTTTGATGCCACAGCAGGCAAACGTAAAACTCTTTCCAGAGCTGCCTCGACCATCAGACCAGGAGGAAGGGTCAGCGCCTGGAGGACTGGGGTCTGACACTCCATCCTGAACTCTTTCTGAGGCATTTTCCCCAAAACCCACTCCAGCTGCAGGTCAACAGGACAGCGCCCCCTGTCTGCCTGGTCAGCACTTCCTCCCTCATCGTCCACCAGAACAATCTGTGTAAAGATCAAACAATAAAATGAACCAAAGACTTGGAGTCAAGTTGGATGAGATGCCCGTCTTGATCTCAGCCCAAAAACGTGCCTTGCCGTCTCCTGTGATGTTTCCCACAAAGTCAACGGGACACTTTTCCCTCTGACACACTTTTTCCAGAAAGGTCCTGTCGGACGGGCGCAGTAACAAGGCGTTGCTCTCCTGGTACTCTGCTCCCCAAAGTTCTAGCACACTCAGAGTGGGATCTCCTTTCTTTACAGAAAACACAACAGAAAAGGGAAGAAAATGGCCGACGCAACAAAATCTGACAGCAGTCGAAGGTTCAGTCAGTGTGCGTGAAAATGAACGTGAAATTATCTGTGTGCACGTTACCTTAAATCTGCTGCAGTAGATCACGGCTCCTGCCGGTTCACTCAGTTCTTTGAGCACATTACCTAAAGACGAAAAGTGTGTAAAAAAATGCGTGGCAGGATGTGTGGCACACGTGGACTGGACACAGGATGTTGTAAATGTGGTCTTTTAAAAATCACTGTAAAAGTTCGGCTTCGTTTAAGACTGGGTTTTTCAACCTCAGGGTGGCGGCCCTATGTGGGGGCGCCTGGTATTCCGATGAGGTCGCCTGTAATGTCTTGTAATTGATTAAAACAATTACATGACAAACTGAAGCTAAAGCGCTGTAATCCTTCGCATCTTCACTGTGGCCGGTTTGAGGTACTGCGGTAGCTTTTTTTTCAGCTCAAAAACATATTCTAGAAAAGAAAGCTGTTTCTGGGGTCGCCAGAAATTTGTGATGTCAAAAGGTGTATTTGCATGTGGCTAATTTCTGTGGCTAACTTTGGCCTTGTCCATTCCTAACCAGTCTATAAGAGTCTGCATATAGGGGTGCCAAACATACGGCTCGCTCGGGGGCTCAGTACAACATGAATGTTGAAAGTAAAAAATGCACCAACACTGCATGTTAGTGATGTTTTGTCAAATATTTCATTACATTTTTATATATATATTTGCATGAAAACAAAGGGGATTTATAGTAATTTATAGGTAATCATGTTATGACTGTACTGGTCCGGCCCACTTGACATCTAATCAGGCTGTCTGTGGCCCCTGAACCTGAATGACTTGGACACCTGTGGCATTATAACTCCTACCATTTCCTCCTGCCCCCTGATCGTGAATACTGCAGATTGGATTCCCACTGGCTCTTTCCAGACACGCCCTGAGGGCGCGATTCATCTTCTGCTCCATCTCAGCGTCTCCTCTCTGCACTGCACCCAGGTCCCTGTCACTGGAGTTGTCGCCCTGCACCTACAAACCAAACACAGCATTCTCCACATCAGGTGAAACGACTGTATCCAATAACTCGGACTTTGACTTTTTACCTGTACAGATGACGCTGCTCCTCCACCCACACCAATCCTGTAAACCGGACCCCCGATCTTCACAACTTCCATTCCTGGTTAGTGATAACGTCAAACGGTTGGTTTCTTGTTAGAACAAAAGCAGCTTCTGTATTTTTTTTAATACTCTAATTCAAAAGTTACCGGTCTCTGCCTCTTCTTTTTTTACATGGGGATCTTCAATAGAACCAAGACCACCGCTGAACATGATCGGCTTAATCCACTCCCGTCGTTCACCGTTAGCCAGCCGCATGCCGAAGGAACGCGCAAAGCCTGGAGAACAACGGAAACCAGCAGTGATGAGAACGGACGCTACACACTTTCAGATAATTAATTAATAATAGATAGATAGAACTTTATTAATCCCCCAGGAGTTCCCTTCAGGGAAATTAGGGAATTCTAAAGGGTAATTACAAATATTTTCATTTAACGTTAATCGCAGAATGGCCTCTGCAACTGCTCTACCTGAAAGAACAGGTTCTCCAAACTTGTTGCCATAGTCCGATGCTCCATCACTGGCTTCGACGGCCACTTGCAGGGGAGGAGCAAAGCTGGGGGGGTACTCCCATCCTTCTCCCTCTGACTCCCAAGGAAGACTGTAACCTGCAGGTGATACAAATTGTAATAATTAGACAGACGAACTTTTTTTTTAAATAAAACTTTGTCAAAAAGATTTAGGAAAAAATGTATAACCCCTGTTTTAAAAAAAATGTGCTTCTTGTTGTGATATAGAGCTATGGATTTTATTTTTTATTTTTTTATTATCATGGCATATCTAAATTCACTATCACCAAGTTTGACCTGGAATGTGGAGATTTCCAAAGCAGTATCCTGCAGTGCCAGCAATAACATGGCCTCCTCGTCCGGCACTCTGGACATCTCTGATACGACCGCCCGTTCCCGTGGTGGCGCCGCTGAACGGTGCTACGCCTGGACACCACACAGGAGATGAAGAACAACGTGGGAAAAACTGGAATTTCAACGTTTCATCTGCCGCTAACGGAAACTCTTTTCGTTCACACCTGTAGGGAAGTTGTGTGTCTCTGCTGTAAAGATGACGTGTCGCAGCGACGGACGAGTCTCGTACCGACTGGCCTGGGAAGGATCTTTGGGGTAGATACATTCAATTTTCCGGCCTTTGATGCCACTGGAAACCAAACACACAGAAAAGACACAGTGTGAAATGGAAAAAAGCACACGCTGACACGCCATCTGTAGTTGCTGTGCTGCCCACACCGCTACCTGCTGTTGTCGCAGAACTTGATGACGTTGTTCTGGTTGCTGTGCTGCTGAGTGTCCATGATGAGACTAAAAAGAGTCTCCTTCTGCTCCTGTCCATCCACCACCATCCGTCCCCTGAAGAACCAGTGCCGACTGTGCTCACTGGGCGTAAAGGAAACGTTAGAGAACACACCACCCAGGAAACAGATCACCTCAGTTTTCACATGTGACACAGGGTGGACGCTGAAGGAAAAACCCCACCTGTTGGACTGGGCCAGGTCGAAGCACTCCACGTTGGTTGGGTTCCTTTGAATTTTCTGAAACATTGTGGTGTAATAGTCCAGATCCCAGGAGTCAAAGGCCAGACCTGAATTAAGAAATACACATTAGTCATAGGGAATATTTCTGGGTTCCACACACTGTGGTCAATGATGGGGATGTAACCATTAGGGATGTCCGATATTAAAAATCTGCCGATATCCGATATGCCGATATTGTCCAAACACTTAATTTCCGATTCCGATATAGGCCTGGTAATATTTATTTATTTATCTGTACAAACCACTGAATGAGTATGCAATGCTGCCATCTAGTGGCTTTCACTTTAATATACAGCCGTTTGTCCCCAAAACTATTTTTAGAACACATATCGTTTGGTGAAACCCAGGCATTGCGTTATCGGAGGAAAAGGCGATAACGATTCTTACAGATATTACATAATTATGCTAATGTCGGTCCTATAATATCAATCAGTCGATATTATCAGACATCCCTAGTAACGATACATCGTGGATGGATTAAATCAATCAAGCGTATTTAAAAACGGATGAAGCACTTATCCAATATTCCCTTCAGCACTTCAAACACACACAAACACACACACGTGCAAAATAAGGAGCAGCGACATCGCTGTTTAATAACGTGCACGCCTCATGTGACATTATTACCTCCATTAACACACACAGAGTTGACTCACAAAGAGCTGTAGGACTGAGAGAGGCACAGAGAGAAAGAGGAAGGTAAGTGTGTCTGGAAATCCGAACAGAAGAGAGACCAATATGTGGAGGAAGGAAAAAAAAAAAAAAAAAAGATTCACCTTGTTCGTCATTTGCCTTCTCCAGAGCCGCACGGCCTGTTCCCAGGATGTCCACCTCAAAGACCAGCTGTGGCTTAGTCTCAACACTGAAGGAGGTGATGGGATGTGGATAGATACACTCTGTCATACTGTCGTACAGACATCCAATCAACTTCTCCACGTCTCCGTTGAGCTCAGTCACACAGCCTCCGTTTCTGGGCTGGAGGGAAGACGAAGAAGTCAATCATCAAAAAAAAAAATTTAAAGGGACCTGTAAACTCAGGGAACTGAGGGCTAATTTTGTTAACCAGTAAAAACTCATGAGAAAAACTCATCTGTATTTGTCGAGCAGTTTAACTAGAGTAACATCAAGATATGAACTACACTTCCATCCATCACCACTTCATTCTCTCTGGGTCACAGAGGGAGCCAATCCCAGAATCCCTGTCTTTGTGTCTGTGTATTTGTATATATATGTCTGTGTGAGTGCACATGCGTGTTTTTGTGCATTTATGTGTCAAGACATACTGTATATATACAAACTCACTCACACATACAAATAACGTAACGTGTATATATACACAACATACATATGTACTATATATATATACACATATATACACATATTCACACACATATATACACATATACACACATATACACATATATACACATATATACATATACACACATATATACATATATATACACACACATACACACACAGTGTTTCTCTGCATGTGTGTGGTCATATTTGTGTGTCTGTGGTTCCAACCTTAATGAGAAACCTTCGGGACAGTTCGACTCTCGTCACATGACTGAGGCCGGCACTTTGGCAGATGGACACAGCATTAGTGGACCAAGCCGTGGAGAAGTTCAGCCTGTGGTGAAGATCAGAAACAGAAGTCACATGAGAAGGACTTTTCAGGTAAATTAAAGTGGGTGGATGATGTTAGTGGCACTTGGATGTAACTGCTGGCTTTTATTTGCCATGTTCATTAAGGAGCACAATAACATTTCATGTGCAATGTAGGAAAAGTATTTAAATGCCAGTGATAGTATGACTGTTGGTAATGTTACGCTGATCATCTTTAAACATTGCTGTCCATCAGTGGACTCGTTATAAGAAACTGCTCGTCCCTGGTATTAGATCACTTAAATCAGGGGTGTCAAACATGTGGGGCGTGGGCCAAAACCGGCCCGCTTGTGGTTTCAATCCGGCCCGCTTGAAGAAGGATGAAAATAAAATAAAAAATGCACATACACTTCATGTTCAGGAAATGTTTTTAAAATTGAAAATTTGCTTAAGAACAATGGAGAGAAAAATATTTTTTGTTATTTATAAGTAATAATGATATGATTGTAATGGCCCGGCCCACTTGAGCAAATGAGTTTGACACCCGTGCCTTAAACGATGCCTCACCCTCACAGCAGCAGTACCTGGGTCCGATCTCCACTAGTTTCTCCCCACTTCCTTCTGTGAGGTTTGGTTCCTCTGACAGCGCCTCTGTCTGCATGGGAGGACGGAACAACCAGAGCAGAACCTCCTTCTGCTCGGCACTGAGGCACTCACAGCCTGCAGCACAAGTCGAAAGGGAGGGGAAAAAAAAACAGAGAAAGTTGAACATGCAATCTCATAAACTGCCATATTCGAACAGCAGGTTTTGGCTTACCTGTCAGCTCCACATTGTAGCACAGCTCAGAGGTGACTGACAGCTGGGGGTAGAGCTTGGCGGAGCGCTGGACGGCACGACCATTCACAGCTTCACTGCTGTAGAACTGAACCACAGCCATGACGGCTGCAGCAGGAGGAAAATAAATCAACTTTTAAATCGCAGGAACCTCCATCAACAACATCAATCACAGCTGTCGCCGACACAGGACGACAGGCGACACATGTCGATGTAAGGCCCCGGTTCGATCGATAAGCAGTTACTCAATACAAGAAGAAAAGGTCAACACAGAAGTTACATAAAAAGTAAATAAAAGGTCTCGTGAATTTTCGCCCCTCAAGTTGACCTTTGTCTTTGAGGTTACATAGAACCTCTTGCCCCAACTCGCACATTTACGTGCTGTATGTGTACAGTGATGTATTTACTTATTTATCATCACTGTTACTAATTTACTTCTTCTGTAAGGAAAAAGGCGAACTGTGGAGGGTGAAACACTGCCCTCGCCCAGTGACTGCTGGGATTTACAGCTTCCAGTCCCACTTGGAAAACGATTACAGAAATGATAGATGATGAATGAATGAATGAACTTTCATTCATTGGTTAAATAGAGTCAGCCTTTGTAATATGAACTCACTGACTGGAGGTAATAATTTCTTGGACTGCAACAGGTCAACTGGTCAAGAGGTCAAAGTCAAATCAAAAGTATTTTTGTGGTTTTTGTGAATGTGGTTTAAAACATGATTGCAGCATTTATTTAGCTAGAACTCATTTTATTGGCTGAATGAGTTGTTGCCCAAATAGCACTGCAATATAAGACAATATACAACAGTAATGTTTCTAAACCTTTTATATATTTTTACATGCATGTCTCGTTTTTGCAATGTGTAACCGTTTTCTCTGTTACATATAACAGTAATTTTCAACCCGTTTTTATTTGACACCACTGTACCAAGAGGACCTGGTACAAGAGTGGCAGAAACCTGTTGTTTTCTTTTATTTCATTCTGATCCATAGACATTTCTTTGTGTCTTTAACAACCAATTAGCTTTTAGCATCATTAAATTGTAAAAATGACGACCAGTTTAAACTCAGTGTATAATAATCAGCTATTTTTATCTTTTGTTATAAAAGTAAATTACAATGCTACTGTGTTAAGCCACACCCACTTTTACATTCTAAACTCTGATCAAAGCTTCACAGTCAAGCTGTGGTAATCCTACCATGCTCCTGAAATTCAGCAGTTAAAAAGACTGGGAACCACTATAGTGTGTCCTCACATCTATAGATTTATCAATCAAAATGAGCGTTCCCGTCAGACTGAGACAGACATACAGACAATCAGCCTTCTTCAGTCACCTCATTGATTGTGTGCATGTGGAGGTCACACACTGCATGGTCAGGAGCTTCGTGTTAGACCTGAATCACATGGAGAGCTGAACATGGCTGAACGCCCTTCGATCGTGCAAATACACACACACACACACAGATAATTGTTTCATAATGGTGGTATTACATTCACAGATTGTAGATGTTGGTCTTACTACCTGTAAAATGCTCCAAATTCACAGTTTGATTCAGTGAGTGATTCATAAAGGACAAAGGTCTAAAGGTCATCTCTCAGGGGTTAGCTTGATAAACCAAGGACGGCAAAGAAGGAATACTCAATGTACTTTAACCAAATTCCTCAGTTTTCATTTAGCTAAGAGGACATTTATAGTTTATATTTATGTTGAAAATGGCCAGATTTGTCCTCTAAAATATTTTATTGACAATATTTAGTTTGACATCCTTTAAAAACTTTGTTGTAAGGAGGCGGAGCTCCTTTTTCCTCCACTGCAGGCTGTGATGTACACACTGTTGTACAGTAAAACTCTGGTCCATGTGTTTGCTTAGACGACAGTGTTATGGATTCATATAAAACTACAATAATTGACAAAAAAATTCTATTAAAACATCTTTCAGACTTTCTTCTGTTAGTATCAGAGTCTGAATTACCAGTTGTTTTGAAACACTGACAGATTATCTTTGAATGATAAAAGTAAAGGGATATGACTGGATTATTTTGGAATGGAGTCAATTAGTAAAACTGAAGTACATTTTTTCACTGTGGCTCGGTACCAAATGACCTACGGACTGGTCCGTGGACGGGGGTTGGGGGACTCCTGATTTAAAACACAAAAACACAAGTAGACACACAGCTATTCTGCAACTAAACCCATTCATTTATCTACAAGAACGGCTTTCAAACGCTAACTATAACAACTTCCTGACACCTTCAACACGTCTATCTTTATGTCACATCTTCATCCTAACGCGCACAAAAAACACACACACGGAAACAATTAAGAACGAACTGCTGTCTTGTGACCGCAGCGGCCGTAAAGCGGATATATGTAAAAGTGCTGTAACATCTGCCACAAAGTTAGTGACGCTAACTTTACTACAGTCAGACTTAGCACCGAGTTAGCACGTCTGAGAAGTTGGATAACTCACACGAAGAAGTTCCGCTGGAGAAGTCCCGCTGTAGGAGAGGAGTCGTGGCTGCTGGAGAAAGTATTACTGCAGTAGAATGACCACAGAGAAAGCTGCACGGCCGAAGCTGAGAGGTCTGTCGTCTCTCTCAGGACAGGAGGATGTTGGACACTTCTCCACTCACACGTGGGAACGCACCGAAAAAGGGCGCATGCGCAAGGACGATCAAAAACAAAATTTTACCAATTATTTACAACTTATTCAAAATACAATTCATAAACGAGAAACATATATGTTTAATTACGTTATCTAATGGAAATTTAGATTAAATTGCTTTTTTTCATCTGAATAAAAACATTTGGGACGGTTCAAATCAATACATGTCTCCTTTTCTTCTAGAATGTAAGTTCAACTACTTGTTTATACGATATTTTGTATATGCATTTAGTTTTAGGAGGCTGACAGTCAAATGTAGGACACAAGTATATAAATATAAAACTATATGTTCCCCTTTGCCAAATGTTAAATGGTAGGTAATTGATTTTTTTCTTATGTTGAATTACAAGTTAAGAATTTTAAAGAATTACAAGTTCAGAGGTTAAGTTTTGCTAAAACCAAAGGACCAATACTCCTTTATTCTGTATGCCTTGACATTTGTGCTATTTTATTAGTAACAGTCATAAATTTGTATAATTAGTATAAAACAAAAGCGTGTGAGTTCCTTCTTTTTTCCACCTTTTAACCCGTTTTTTTTTATTATTTTGCAGTGTGTAGACAGAACAGAAGCCACAGAGCCCGAATCTACAGCCTTGAATATATTTTAATAAATTAAAGCCAAGTACAAAAAGAAATGTACATTTCACATCTTCCTCCACTCCTTCACCTCCAACGTTTTCTTACGACCTTACATCTACTGTATTTCTCAGCCCAGAATGAGGCCACATCACAGACAAGCAAGATCATAGTTGAACGTTCACTGATTCACAGTTGGAATTAGACTCTGAGCCAGGGCCGTTTTACTTTACATCTGATGTCTGCCTCTGGTCTCATGTTTTTTGTTTCTTTTCTTAGTGTCTTAAAACGCTGTATTTGTTTTGTCACCCAAACCCAGAAACCCCCATAAAACACATGCATGCTACATGTCTGCAGGCACCTGGGACAGGACAACAGGATTAGAATCGATATATTTTACAATCCCCAAATCCCCAAAATGAATTTTTATCTCCGATGTAACATCCAAGCATGTTGGGAGATGCAAAATGACTTTCTCTAATCCTTTGTCCCCTTCAAGGCAGTGACGCAGATGAGTGAACATGAGTTTACAATATGATTTGATAATAAGTTATGGAAATAAGTCATGAACTATTCTGATAAAAAAATGGAGGGGATCAGCTGCAGTGGGCATATAGAGGATATGTGCGGCCATCTTATTAGAAAAAAAGTTTGATTTGTAAATTTGAAGAAAAAAAAAGGGTGGCGGGGGGGCTCTCTATTTATAGAGACAGGAGGAAGTTAGGTTTGTGTACTATAGGTCCAACATAAGTGCACTGAGCAAGTGGAACGTTACATTTGTGCACACACAGCCTTTCATACAGGTATATACACACACATACGCTCAAATACAAAGAAGAGTTTGCAAATAACTGTTAGTATTCACAACATGATAAATATTTATGCACAGTAACAGTGACTAACAAGCCCATCGTCAGCATTATATCCCCCCCTTCCCCCAAATATGTCCTGAATGTTTACATCCTGTGCATTTTCCCTGCTGTCAGCTTACCAGTCATTTTACCTCCAGCCATCGCTCTAGGCAGTCCTGCTTTACCTTAGAGGTAACTGCATAAATCTGTAGTCCGCAACCCAGGAAGAAGACCTGAGTCTGACTGGGTGTGACTTAGTGATTTGAAGATGACTACTTCAGGAAAGGCATACTTGACAAAAAAAAAAAAAAGTCTGAAGAACAATATATCATGATAACTTGGCAATACAGACTTTGTAATAGGATTCAGTAAAGTAAACATTACTTCTATAAAAAGGTCCAATATGCAACATTCAGCTTTAAATTGTGTCAGGGAAAAAAAGTATCATCCACATCAAAGTAGTAGTCAAGTGCACAGATGGTAACATCACATCCAGTTTCTACTTCTCTACTATCCAGCACACGAGTTGCACCTAGAACTCACTCATAGTTTATTTGTACTTGATCCCAAATACTTTTTGCCTTTTTGCTGTTTTCGTCTATGGTTACGAGACTAATCTATTTGAGCGCTCTCATAATGTTAGAGACCAATTATTGCTATCTTTCTTTTTTTTTTTAATCCTGCACATAAGTCCTAATTGCACAAGTTCACAATTTCCACACTGAAGCAGCAACAGACCCATAAAGCAAACAAACCCATTCATAATCATCAGAGAAAGTAATATGCCCGGGAAAAGATGACCCTCCAGTTTCCAAAGGAAGACTTTACCTACTGGCCGCATTAAAAACTTAACGTACACATGATCGCAATCACGTCTCGGACTGACGTTCTGGAGTCTTGGATTCTAAACCTTGAACTTTGTTTTGAGCTGAATCATATTTCTGACAATGGTCTTCTCCGAGTCTTTCCGATAGCAGCAGCTAAAATGCCGACACAACCCCTTTAAACGTGTACATATATGTTTATATACTTCATTTCATTTCGTTTGAAAATTAATCAGTCACATCGCTAAGTACAACACAACAACCATTTCATAAGGAATTTCGTTACGCCCGGAATCAGCCCAGGAACCACAGGAAGAGTTGTGAAGGCGGGACAGAGATAGAGGGAGACGGTGAGGCAGCATGCTGAGTGTGCTGCTTAGAGCTCTTTAAAGAAAAAGGCCTCTAAGGAAGAAGAGAGACAGAAAACGATCAATCTCAACACAGAAAGAGAAGGATTCTGCAGCGACAGGTCAGCCTCTTCAAGGTGTGTAGATCTGCTGATCTACAGACTGGTCGGGGCGGAAACGGTTTGTCCTGCTCCTGGGTGTCGGGTGGTTTTACAATCATCACGTGGTAGTGTTGCTGACGGGGTTGTTGGCTAGAACAGTGTTGTTGTGGTGTCCAGCTGGTTTGCACTGAGGGCAGAGGTTAGGTCAGTTTAAGAGTTGGTCAAATTTTAGTAATCAGCAGCATACTCCGTCCCGTGGAGCCCTCTGCACAAGAGTGTGAACTCTTTGACGAGGTCCTTCACCCTCCTCTTCTGCACCCGCTCTCTGCATGACATGAGGAGACAAAGAGGGGAAAAAAAAGTGCATATTATGCAGGGTGTTTCTCGATAACCTTGTAAGCAAAAAAAAAAACGGTAACATACCGAAGTATCTGCTGCGAGAAATGGTTTTTTTGTGCTGCTGTGACTCGGGATGATGGGAACCCCTGAGGCTGCAGGGACTCCTTTAACCAGATGACCAGCAGAGAACAGCAGTGCTTGTTCAGAGAAAACAGAACCTCTGCATATTGGTCCATCAGGCTGCGAGATGCTCCGCCCCCAATACCCTGGAAGGAGAACAGGAAGCTTTTAACCAGAGGAGATCGATTTCAGCGGCAGAGAACATTTAAAGAGTAAAAAAAAAAAAATCGTCCTCCTTAGCGAGTGACAGTTTGATGTAGTAAAGGGTTAAAATAGTGCAAGTGCTTCACAAAGAACCATGATCTGTTATTAATATGACCTGAATGCCGCGGGCCTCCGTTGCTGAGGTGATAGTTTCCCTGTTTATGGCATGTCGTTAAAAGTTAAGTTGAGCACTTAGACTTAGGTATCGGATCGGACAGGCTGTAGTTGGTTTTTGTTTATGTTCAATCCCGAAACCTTTACCAATATCGGACCGATTCCAAGTCTGAGTATCAGATCGAGCCATCCCTGTCCTCTATCCTGCCCATAGGCTGTGTATAAAAACGGTTGTTTTTATGCTATCAAACTCATAAAAATAATTTTTAAAAATATGACCGACTTTCCTTTTAAACTTCAACTCAATACATTTAAACACAGTACTTATAATAATAACAGACGTATCAAAAATATGTATTGTGTGATGTTTTAGTGTGCTGTAATTGTGCTTTTTTACCTCCAACACAGCCTGAACCAGCAACTTGCCATCGTCCTGCACCACCCTGGCCAACGGCGGCACGTCCGAGCAGTGACTTAATAGTTCAGTCTACAAAAGAACACAAGGACACTCGGATGACTCACTCACGTCTAAACTGGAAATACGTTCTGGAAAGACATCACGTTTGTGTTTGTGCTCACAAAGAACAAGCATGTTGACTTCACTGTCTGAGCTTCAGGAAATTTGAGCGACAGAACTCCTAGAGATGAAGGAGGAGGGGAAAAAGACAGAAATAGAACATTGGCGAGTGGCGACAAATATTTACAGTTTGTACGTGCAGTGACAGACACATTTTTTCACAGGAACTTTAGTAGAGACGCCCAGTAGAATGTGTAAACTTTGCAAACTCACCACAGTGGAAAACCGCTTTCACATCAAGACTCACAGACAAGAACAAATCGGGCTTCCGTTTGAGGGCCTAAGAGGTAGATAAAGGCATTAAATCCCACATGTTTCTGTCAGCCAACCACATCACCATATTCCATAGTATGAGTTTTGTCAAAATACCACTAATCAAGATTCACACACAGTCTGGTAGCCAGATCTGAGAGCAACACAGGGCTCAGACCAGATCTACCGACCAGGCTCGAGTGCTCTCTCTGTCTGATTACTAAACTGTAAATCCCGACTCGTACAAAGATCATCCACTGCAGAACTCAGCAGGTTTAACAAACAAATTAATCAAAATAATCAAAGATTGAAATTATTGGAAACTTAAGTCAAACTAAAGGCAAAGATGGTGTAGTTGATTCAAATAGAAATACAAAATGTCCTTTTGTTTTTGTTTGTTTTTTTGTTCTTGACTAACTTTGCAACAGAAGTGTGTAAGTAATTAACATGTGCAGCTAAAGAGAAACACAACTCATCTCATAATAATGAACTCATTTAGGATGGAGGAGAGGAGAGAGGGAGAGAGGGAAAGGGAGAGAGATGAAGGTCAGATCTATCAAAAGATAGAAAACAAAAGAAGAATGTAGACCAAAGACAAAAAATATATATAGTTAGATCAAACGGAGGAGCCCATCAACCAATTTGTCAAAACCAATTAATATTAGGTAAATATTAATTCAGTTGGGCGTTGGCTTGGGGCTGGAATGACTTTAGAGGAGAGGTGAATTCAGAGACTACCTATAGCCAGTTGTCTGGGACTAAACTGCTCATGCAGAGTTACTTCAACTTCAATATCAATGTGTCCAGGGTATCAACCTGTCTGTCATCAATCTAAACAGGAACGGCCTCAGACAACATCTCTGACATGACCATCTGTCACCTGACTGCACACCACACGTTTTCTGAGATGTACCGCGCCACCAACACATACTTCTCTGCCACTCCTGAAAGAGGTGTACGCTCTGTTTTTAAGTATCTTCTCTGACCTATTAACATCTGCTTTCCCCCAAAACACAAATGACACTCAATTTAAAGCGCTGCATTTGGACAGTAGTTCCTAACCTGTGCCAATACCGATTTGACAGTCTGCATTCTTGATTTTGCCCTTTTCTTTTTCTTCCTTCCAGAATTTTTATCCATTTCTCCAGATGACACATTGGTTTAAATTATTTCTGTGGCTACAGGATTTTTTTTTTATTCTGCTGTGGAAGACTGGCTCTTTTTCCATTCCAATTCAACATTCCCCTCACATTTCATTCCACCACTGCGCCTCTGTGATGGGACTCCTTTGTAATAAGGAACAGAAAGAGATAGAGAAAGGAGAGAGGGAAAGAAAGAAAGGAGATGAGAGACAGGGAGAGTAAGAGTGAGAGAGACAGCCAGAGGAACAGAGTTACAGAGAGAGAGAGGAAGAGAAAGAAACACAAAGTGAATGAAATAAGAAACCAAAAACACACCTGAGCTTGGAGTTGCATAAATGAATCAACAATATCAGGATGATCCCTGGGTCCTAAAATATATAAAGATGAAACTTAAGAAATCATAAGAGAATAAGAATAATATACAAACAGCAACTGAATAGATTCAACAGTCATGTAGAAATTAAAGAGAACTCAAAAATATTTATCTGAAGTAATTTACAGGTGGATAAGGAACAAAGAGGTGGCGGGGTAGGGCATGTGAAGCTTTGGCAGAGTCTTTGGAGAAGAGACCAACCAAAATCAAAACACAGGCAGAAGACAAAGACAGGTGTCCTTTTTGAGTGAAACCAAGAAAGAAATAACGAGGGGAAAAAAAAAACAAACCTAAAGAAAGAAAAGTGGGTTTGAAGTGGGAACCCAGGAGGCACTTCTGTTACTGTTACATTATGGAGAGAAGGAGGCACCGAACCTAAAATGAATTCCCCTCACGTCCCCCCTCTCGAGACTCTGCTGACATCAGACAGCAAATACGGCCTCTACAAACTGAAGGGAGTCTCAGAGAGCAGCGATGATGGAAGACTTGTTCAAGAACTTTACTCCAGAGGTGAAAACCCTGATATATTATAACCACTGTCCTTGTGGTTGTCTCACACAAAACCACTAAACTTGGAAAATATTGCAAATGTGGCACAGGTGAAACAAAACAATACAATTAAAAGGGTTTCTCATTTAAATTGCTGTTAGGATCTCCTGCCTTAAACCTAAACCTAAAAGAAGTCCTTCACAGAATTCTGCATGGCTGCGGAAAGAGGTCGGATTTGAATCCGAACAGCAGTAACTGCAGCCGTATTGAGCTGCAGCCATTGCTGTGGTAGATGTCACCCAGCTGAATAAGGTCGACATCTGTGTTCAGTGCTGTGACTGCATCCTAATCTGACACTGACTACCAAAAGGGCACCTGCTCAGAAAAGAAAGAGTTTAGAAGCAGGAAGGAAAGCAGCCATCACTCAGACCCTGTTCAGACTTGACATTAACATCCATCCTCGGTGATCCGATCACAGACACTAGGCTGGATTTACAATTGGATTTTGACAGGATTGCGCTCACAGATCAGAACAAAAAAAAAAACATTTTAAGAGACACATGAGGGACCCCAGTCCAGCTTCTGTGATCTACAGTTTGACTCTGACCCATGAAAAACCAATACATTTATTGAGTTCCTGCAGCTGATTTCTATAAAAAATAATAATAAAAATAAATGCATCATACATTAATTTGCCAAACACTGTATGGAAGGTCATGACTGCATCCAAACAGATCACCTAGAATGGCTATAAATATGTAGTCTGAACAGGATTTATAACCAGTCAAAGCAGGAAAGGGGAGTAAAAATAAAATAAAAAAGAAGAGAAGTAGGGCGTGGGAAGACAATCCCTATAAAGTGGCCTGCTGAAATATATCCCCCTGATGTTTGAGCTATGTTGAGTAAAAATTCAAACTTTCTGGCTATGGGGCCACAGACTTGAGAATGAAAGTTAATTTCATGAAAACATACAGACAGTGATTTGGTCGACAGCTTCATTAAAAAAAAAAATAGAGTTAATCAACACAATCAATATAAAAATAAAGCAATGTAAAATCCTGTAAAACATCTCAAAGACTTCGGTGATTTAAGGGGTTAATGTTTGGATTCTCATAGTCATTTTATCATTTGTTCTTTTAAATCAACAACTAGGCCTGACAGGGCTTTGTTCTCTTTATTTCTTTTATTTTTAACCTTTGTTCAAAGAAACAAGAGCAAACATTCAAAGGTCGGCTGTGACGAGCCCAGTCTATTGACCTCTGACCTTTGCTTTTTTTGTGTCCTGTGCTGAGGTATTGCAGAGCAGGAGCAATTGCAAATATTCAGTATGTCACCACAATCCAAACAGAATGACAAATATCAAACTTGTTGTGTTTGTACACATTTGTTTTCAGAGTCACAGTCCGGACCCTGGGGGTAGAACGATAATCGGGAGTATTTGGTAATTGTTTTGAAGAAAAAAAAAATAACTGAAAAAAATAAAACAAAACAAAACAAGGATTTACGGCCCCGCCCCTTTCTGGACCCCCTACCTTGCTGGAAGATGGACAGCGTTACTGAGGTAACCAGCTCAAACAGAGCCTTGATGGGCGGAAAGTGGTCCGTCTCACTGGCAAAGATATGCACCATCTGAAACAGCAGGACTTTTAATCAGACACATATATTCCTCCTCCTAACATAATCTGCTGTTTTAAGCCATGTTTATGTTTGACTTCGACTGAATTCAATCGATTGAATTTGCTGCCTTAAGTTGTTCTCAAATTCATATGAAGAAAAAAAAAAGTAACTATAAATACTCTGACCCTACGGTCAGATTTGAAGAGGCTGCGCAGGCCCCCACGCAGCTGTGAGTATCCGAGAAGAAAGGAAGACGTAGCAGCACTGCACAGACTCTTAATCACTGTTTCGTGTGTTCTTCGGTGTATACCTGTCTTGTGAGGTCGAGCGCCGAGGCCTGGGGAATTGTACTGTACATCTGTCCAAGCATCTCACTCAGCTGGGACACCATGGGGGCAAAGTTGTGGAGGAGCGTTTTTACCGACTTTTCAAAGATGGCACACACCGCCTGAGGAGCAACATGAGATCAGCCTCGTTGAAATGTTGATCAAAGCCTCATCAACGCAGCGATGTGCAGACGATTAGGTTTGATATGACTGACCTCTACAACTTGCGAGTCAGTGAGCCACTTGCTGAGGACCGTCTGTATGAGAGCAAAGACTTGCTGCAGAACCACCACCACCTGAGACACATTCAACCACACAAACAATACAGTCAACGAAACTGATCAGTATTTATCAGGCCATCACATTAGACAGTGACATGTTACACACAGAAGCACGTTTACAGGCAATATAAGGACACATTTCTGCAGGTCTAATTCCCCATTCTGAGATGTGATGTCACTCGATGTGTTTACGGAAGTAAATACAGATGCTACACTTGAGCACGTGTATATTATTTCAGAAGTTATTCTGCGATCAATGTCAAACAATTTCATCACTTTGCCATCCTTCAGCGAGGGTCAGCTCTACCTGCCGATGGGAGCTGTCAGCTTTGATCCATCCAAACGATAATACCAGAGCTGAAGCCCTGCCAGCTCTTTCGCTAGCACCACACATCTGAGAAATGGTGAAACTTTGACAATCGACCTCCTTCAACAGAACTGTCATGGTTGTTTCATTTATTATCTACATCATATCTGCAGGTGGTGTGGTGGCTTAGCGGTTAAGGAAGCGGACTTGGGTCCAGAAGGCTTCAGGTTTGAGTCCACGAGCTGCCAAGTTACCACTGAGGTGCTCTGAGCACCAATGACAATGTAATCATTCACTTTCACTTCTTTCCCACCCCCAATTGTGATGTCTGTCTCATTTAAAAAGGTGTGATGAATATGACATGACATTTTTCTTTTTTTTTGGGCCACTTGCCTCACAGTGTGAGTGTCTGTAGATGAGTAGTCAAGCCACTCAAACAAACAACTGCAATAGCCCCACAAACATGTTAAAGAAACATTAAACAACAACTCAATAGTTGGGTTACTTTGTTTTTGGGTGCTTGATTTCCTAAGAAGTAGCTCCCCCTAGGTGTCGAGATGGGGCACACCCCTGACACCAGAACACTTTAGGGATCCAAATCCAACTATCAAAATGTAATGTACAGTATACAGTACATACCTCATACGTTAACTGTATGGTATGTTGACAATGGTGAATAGAAGTCACACAATTAGGCCTGTTGTTCTATGCTATAATAAGGTTTGTAACTAAAATAAGAATTGAGTAGGAATTCACTTCTAACCTTTGAATATCTTTGTGAAGGAACTCGTTTCTAGGGCTCAAATGTCGGAGGAAAGCTTCAACAAAGCAAAGTGCAGCATGTCAGGGACATTTATTAGCTGTAAGGCACGACGCTTGTCAAACCTCACCAAACGTTCCCAGGCAGACAGGTTTTAATTTGAGGCATTTCATGTTCTATGATCCAAGTGAATCAATGTCTGCAATTAGAGCTTCCAGCAACACAGAACACTGTGCAGACATCTGGGGCACATCAAAAGGGACAAAGGAAAAATTGGACAAAAAAATAAATAAATAGAAATGCAGGAGATCCATGCTATTTTTTAATACATAAAAGACGGACCAATTGTTAATTGTCGTATAGAAATCATTTAGTTTTTGGACATTTTTCTGCATCCTGCATGGAAATAATAAAGACACTAAAGATTATGGACACAAATCAGTGTTTGCATTGTTATCATGTTGCCACTTGTCTACAAATTGACACACATGTTTTCACACATTACCCATGTTTTCCTAAGAAGAAGAAGCCTCTTGGATTAAACATAAAAGTTCTTTAGGACTCACCGGATTTGGTCCAGGTAAGGGTGGGCTAGATTTGACAGGTGGGGCTGAGCCGTCCGCTGAGTCGTTGTCCTGCTTGCTGATATCGAGTGTTGTGAACAGGTTGGACAGCAGCCCCAATATGTGAATGATCGCTAGTTTATTAGAGGGATTAGGCTGAAAAACAAAAACATAAATAAAAATAAAACACAATTTTTCTCTATAAGGTAATGTTAATTCTTTACATACAGAAACGTTCATATGCATCACATGTAAAGCCCAGTAATACATCCATCCAGACAACAAACAGTTGTAAACTTACCATTAAACAATTCTTATTAAAAACTATAGTTACTTTGTCCCAACAGTAGATAATATTAAACATAATATTGGCCTAGACCAGCACCCCTACATACACACACATTATAACAGTACTTGTTCTTTTCTATGGTAATGTGATACAGAAATATTATACATAATATACATATACATAATATTGGCCTAGACCAGCACCCCTCCTGTGAGATGTGACCATCACTCATCGGATGTAATGTAACCTGCAGGTGTCCCCAGCAGGTGCCACTATTTGCTCTGTTCCAGAATTACAGTAGCTCCTGATTTCCTAGTCTGATGTAATGCTAGTACATGAAAAAAGCTAGTACGCGAGTTGAGGGCGGAACACCAAGAAGCTAAGACAGGGTGTGACAGTGTTTCTCTGTGTGTGTGTGTGTGAAGAGCTGAGTCATGAAGGTGACATCTCTTTTGACTCTCACCTGATTTTATCTTTGTAGAATAGGAAGTCAGTGACGGTATATTTTTAGAAAAAACTGTGATCCATTTTTACATAACGAACGATGAAAGACACAAACCAGTCAGACCTGACGCAGGACCTGACGTCTGAAAACTGTTTTAAACACATTTATACTGTTAAACAATAAAAGGCATAGATATATTTTTAAACCTAACTGTAGAAAAATGTCTTAGCTGTATAGTGTAGTTTCAGTTTGAGACATGAGAGACTTTTCTCTTGACCTTTTCCCATATAAATAATTAATTTTAATTAATAATTCCATCATTTGGATTAGTGTTACATTAAATGGAAAAACAAACTTTAACCTGCTGTTATTTGTCTGTTCCAGCAATATATAAAAAAAAGAGTTTTTTTTTGGTCATATTTAGGATAGTTGACTTATCTGAAATAATCCAAATAAATTTGGATTTATTATTTGTGAACGAATAATGGTAAACATTGGTTTCAGTACACACCGTCTCATCGGCTAGCTTCTCCAGCTGCTGAATGTACGGTGTTATGAGCGAGTGAAGGTTTCTTAAGATTTCCTCCACAGGGAGAGCAGAGAGCAGGAACCCCAACGCCTGCATTAGCCACATGCACTGACTCGTCTGTGGAAAGAGACAATGGAGACTTCAGCACACATGATGTTAACAAAATGATTACAAAAGGGGCTACTTTCAAACAAAAAGAGTTTTATGAGACAATGTATGTGAGTAAAAATACTTACTTTGTGAATCTGCTTTATAAGCACCTCCTGAAAATTGAAAAAACAAACAAAAAAAAAACAGCATGACTTTGAATTCAAGTTTAATATTTCTCAATGCTCAAAACAAGTTAGAGTAAATGTTTATGGCAAAAAAGACAGAAATTCAACCAGGCAGAAAAAAAGATACAGGATTAAAAAAAGACCTACATACCTGAGAGACTGCTACTATGTTGTTTGCATAAGGCGGCAGGTCATATTTGCATTCCCTACAGATTTTCTTGAGTGTAGAGACGGAGGAAACAGAGAGGTCTGGATTTCCCAAAGCCTGAAGCACCAACGGCAAAACACTGCTGAGCATCACTGGGTGATCGGCCAGCCATTCAGCCAGAGCGCCTGATGAGAGAACCAATCAAGTACTGTTTTATACCTTCTAAGGAACTGCAGTAAAACCTGGTCTAAGAGAGAGGACATAAACTTTATTAAAAATGTTTTGAGAAATGCATATTGTCATGAATTTACAACAAGGTAATGCAGAGAAATCATTTCAAATGTAATTGATTAGGTTTCTTTTAGGGATGTACGATAATATCGGCTGACCGATATTCACATAATAACAGTCATATCGGCAAGAACCATTATAGGTTTTTCCCCTGATAATGAAAACCCGATAATGCAGTGCCTGGGTTTCGCCAAATGATGTGTGCCCTAAAATTAGTTTGGGGGAAAATTGGCTGCATGTGAAATTGAAAGCCACTAGATGGCAGCATTGGAACTCATTTTACTAATCTATTTAATAATCAGGGGACTGTATGCAGAATGCTGGTACTAGCAACTCATACAGTGGTTTGTACTGGTAAATAAATATTACAAGATGCTCAATAGTATCGGGTGGTGAAAAAACTTCTGTCCATGGGGGACACTGCTTTAACTCATCACTTTCGTGAGCATGCAGCACTACCTTAGCTTCCTTAACCACGAGGCCACCACTGCCTCGCTATATCCATATCGGTTGATATCAGAATCGGAAATAAAGTGTTTGTACAATATAGGCAAAAAGTTAATATCGGACAGCCCCAGTTTCTTTTTATTCAGATATCACATGATTATTTGTATTGTTGTGTATCTTAGTATTAGCGTGCAGTTCTTTCTGATATGAAATGACAGCAGCTTGGGTCATTCATTTTGAAACCAAGATAATTAATACAGCGAGGTAACGGCTCCCAGAACTGCCATCTCTGCTGATCTCGTGTGTTTCTGTTCTGCACCACGTTTGAAAGGTACATCGCCGGTTTTTTCTTACCTATTGTGAACATTACCGTGTCAGCCAACTGGACATTGTTAATGCTGATCCTGGGTATCAGTCCTATTAGACCTGGGATCACATCAGAGTAGTTCACGTCTATCGTCTCTGCTATAGACTGGAAGCCATACAGCAGAGCCTCTGTGTGCTAGAGGAGATGGAGAACAGTACCACAAAATCAGTCACAAAAGGTCTTAAATACATAATAACAAATCTGCTTCAAAAAAATAATTTCCCCAAGCAGCAGAACTAATACTCTAAGGCATAACAAGGTGAAAAATTATTTTCTTTTAAAGAAATGTAGACTCTTTTTGAGTTCATAAATCAAACGTATTAGTGTCACTCACCTGCCATGATGTCGGCTCCTCTGGATTTGTCAACAGTCTACCCAGCTTATCATACAGGTTACTAAGCAGCTCCGCTCCCAGCATCTCATACACATACATGAGTGTGTCTGAGATGTCCACCCTGATAGACAGACACGGACGGACAGATATCTTAGATGACAATGCTTTTTAAAACGCTGCGACAAAATAAACAAAGTAAACAAAATACACAAACCTGTAGATTCTGAACTGCTCTTTCTCATCCGAAGACCACGACGCATACTCGTGGTCGGATGGGAACTGAGCTTTGTGTAGTAGGACATCCACCAACTGAAAAAAGACTGGCCTGTAGACCTGAAGGTAAACAGCCTGCTTGTCTGACTCAAACGACATGATTTCATCCTGAAAGAAAGGAGGAAGAGCAAAGGAAAAAGTTTAAGCTGCGACTTCATACGCTGAACCAGCTCACAAATAACCACAAAGCTAATCATGTCACGAGGTGAAGGGTATTTTCCAGATTTTTGCTTTTTATCAAAATAATCATACATTCATTTTTTATTACATACACTGGCTAATTTACATTTAAAGCACAATATTATGTATACAGGTTTAAGCAAATACAGAACCTAAAACAGTCTCTCTGCCTGTTTTAAGGCTTTTGACTCGTGCTGCCTTTAAAAAAACCCAAAAAATGTTACCGTGAAGGGAACTCACTGTTCCAAATGAAAGCCTGATTGCCTAAACACAACCCATTCAGTGTGAAAATCACCAAGAAAATGTGTAAATCCTTGCATGTGGAAAGTGTTTACATCATAATACTGTGATATTATGGTTGATGTTATTGTGCGTGGACAATGATCTTTCCTTACTTGGAGCGTGTACCAGAATGTGAGAGTGAGGGAGCTGGTTGTCTCGTTGACGGGGTAGTGGCCGGGGATTCCAGTACAAAACATGATCATGTTTACGAGTGCCAGAAAACTCTGCCAGTGATCCACCTGCTCCAACAGAGTCCTGGGGAGGGAGGTGGAGGGAAGTGAATGAAGGGGAGGTATTTGTTTAGAGATCAGTCACTCAGACACTACACTGAAGTTTCCAAGGTTGTATTATGGGAACACATTGCCAATGCTTTATTTGAACTGTTGATTTTCTTCATAGTCGTTGAAGTAGCACATTTAAGGCAACTGAGAAAAAAAAATTTATCAGTGTTGGTGATACGTGATATCTCATCTCTCTGAACCTTAAATCAGTTTATAAAAAGATCTAATGACATTAAACATGTTTTAAGCTCTAATACAGAATTTTTTTATTTCATTTAATATGATTGTCCACACACCAACGTGTCTAAACTAAGGGAAAAGAACATTCAAATACACCTTGACAGAGTAAAGTTATGTTACAAATTAACAACATCTGTAGTGGTAAATAACATATGATTGTAATTCCTTCACATAAATACCATTGTTATTATCATGTACGGCACACAAACACACAGACACACACACCTGGAGTGGTTCTCTCCGAGTGTGACAGCGATCCGGCAGATACCGTGGCAGGTCTCCATGTCTCCATTCTGCACCGCTTCCCTGAGCTGCTCCTGCAGGGCCAGCACTGGAGGCACCAGCTTCAGCAAAGTGTTCACATATCTACCTCCCCCGGACACACAAACACAGACAGTGAGTGTTCAGTGGATTATTTCGAACCAGACACAACGGTGTAGAACGGAAGGCACTGTCTGCAAAGCCACTTAGCCTCCCCTGCTGAGCATTGACTTGATTTCATTGCTCAAGGCTTTGTCAATCAATGGACTGCTTCTTATGAAGGACAACAGGGGTTCACATTACTTCATAGGCAGAGATAGAACACCCCCCCAAGCTGAAAAACCAAACATCTTCTTGGGAATAGGTGTGAAACTCAAGGCCTGGGGGCCAAATGCGGCCCGCCAAGGCACTTTGTGTGGCCCGCGGGAGCTTAAAAAGCATTGAATAAAGTCCATGCAGCAGAGTTTATCAACCTATGAAATTAAAAGATTTTTTTTTATTACACAGCAATAAACACTATTTGTAGCTTGAATAAATAATAATCAATTGCAGATACATGTTTTAGTCTGTTATGGAGGAGCTACATCTACTAGACCTTAGTCTGAATGACTTTTATTTTAAAATATTGCCAGATTATCCCACTGCGGGCTGGTACCAAAGGACCTATGGACTGGTATTGGTCCTTTGGTACCAGGGGTTGGGGACCCCTGATCTATAGTGTTCCATTTAAAACCGGCCCTTCAACAGGAACTGTACTGCTGATGTGGCCCCCTGTGAAAATGAGTTTGACACCCCTGTTCTAGGGAAACAAAATCTATTCACAGCTCCCTCTTTAAGCTGTGTTCAAGTCACACACTGTTCTGCCTGCTCAGTCTTAAGCCATCTATATTAGATGTGACAAAAAAATACACACACACACAGACAGACAGTAGCAGCATCAACATCATTCTGGCATCATTGTTTATAACAGCCACAGAGAGCTGACATTTGGAGATAAAGGTCATGCATACATGTGAGCCCTGAAAGTCACTGTGAAGATGATATGTGCACGCATGAATCTTGCAAATGTAAACAGAAATTATGCACGTGTAGGTCTCCAGGGAACTGTGTGGTATTGAAGTAGTGCTGTGTCTTAGAATAGAACATCAATATGGACTTGGATCTTGTTCAATAAATATTCATCAATGACCTGGCAAGGTTATGGACCGTACGCAAGGCAGAAACAACTCCTGCAAAAACCCTCGGTTATTGGGCACAACCCAGTTACGCAGCGTTGACGTTTAGCATTCAGTCGTCTCTTTTCTGTAAAAAAATAAAATAACATGGTGTTTGTTCCCAAGTGGTAGACATGACTTTGTTGTGGTAAATGTGCTAACAGCTAGCCACGTAGCGTGACATTATTTTGAAAATGTTAACGCTTCGGTCTAACAGGTGGTAGTGAAGTTCTACCGATCACTGTAACATTTATTTTATACCAAAGGCGTGGATCTCACATCGCATGACTTGGACTCGAGTCATTTGATGACTTTAGACTCGACTTGTATAGAAAATGTAAAGAGACTTGCAACTCGACTTGGACTTTAACATCAATGACTCGTGACTTCACTTGGACTTGAGCCCTTTGACTCGCAAGACTTGATACTTTCTCCAAAACTCAAAGTGTATCTGTATTATTATTTTGTTTAAAAGGACTCAATACAGAAATGTAAGGACTTGGGACTTGACTTGACACTTGTCAGTCTTGACTTAAGACTTGAATCGGACTTGAGTGCAAGACTTGAGACTTACTTATGACTTGCAAAGCAATGACTTGGTCCCACCTCTGTTTTATACTGAACAAGGATCCTAGGAAATTATAAAATTATAAATTATAAAAGTACTATTTATAATATAGTAATTACTTAACTTATAAAGATTTTTCAATTTTCACTC
>NC_024308.1:18650814-18695451 GCF_000523025.1 Cynoglossus semilaevis | reverse complement strand
CTCCATGTAAACTTTGTTCTATTTTTGTCCAATGAAATATCAAAATTAAAAAAACAACAAACTGTGGCTACAAAAAAAAAAAAGGATCCTACGGTCTGCTCTCCTACCAGAGTCCTGGGAAGCATTTACTATAGTAATTTCCCTCAGGAGCTCTTTGGAGCTGGTAAGCCAAATGTACAATTCAGTTTTATTAGGGCTCCCTCCTCCCGTCTGGCCCCCACACCATGCAGCTCAAGTTAATTTAGCCTCCACTGTAGACAGAGGTGTGGGATGTGTATGACTCTGTACCTCTGTGTGTTTAATGGCCTTCCTCCCTTGCGAAAAGCTATGGAAGGGACTGTGGCACAACAACACAGAAAGTGACCAACTCTGACAACACTAATGCTCCTAGAAGATCATTCATTTTTAACAAGCCGCTTTGCAGATGCAGGTCATGGACTCTCAGCTCCAGAACGACAGACTTTTGTTGCAAAGGATGTGATTTAAAGGCAAACTGGATGTAAACATGTTCCCCCTGACATTTTGTTGGTTCCTCTGAGACGGTCTGGCTGTTTTTACTCCACCTTTTACTGCTCAGTGCTACCTTCCTTCTGTCTCTTCCCCCTTTCTCCCCATCCATTCTCTCAATGTCCCTCTTACCCCTTCATCTCCCACCCCCCACCCATCTGATCCCCTCTGCAATTACTGCAACACTCCGAGACAGGGGAAATTGGTTGCCTGGCAACAGGATGCAGCTGGACCAATAGCATCCCCCCAAATGAGCTGACCGTAATGTGTTCGAACATAGGGAAAGGACAGGAGACAGGGAGGAGGGATTTGTACTGACCAAGAGAAAGAGAGAAAGGGGAAATGAGGAGCTCAGAGAGACAGAAAAAAAACAGATTAAAAAAAAATCAAAAATAGAAACAGAAAAATGGTGGGACATGACTGCTTCCAGAGTAAACAACAGATATCTCAAAGATTATATTAACCTTTAGCTTCAAGACGAAAACAGTCTCCAACCCGACAGATCTTCGCAAGCGTACGCTCCATGAATCGCACGGTGCTACACGTGTCTCTCGAGACGGCACTAATGAGGGAGTCGAGACTTTTGGGAGACTCTAACGAAGCCACGCCGAGAAATGCGCAGATGACAAGGATCTGTGATCAGCTCAGAGCACGAGTGACACTAAGAACAGACTGGGGGAAGGATATGAGGGAACGTACACACCATTTAGAAGGTGCCAATCCAGACAACACTTCCTGAGGGGAAGTAAGCTCTCCACACGTCACCACTCTGCCATCAACCGTCTCCCAACTGTCTATTTGATTAATGACATATGATCGGTGATTAAAATCACTTCTAAGAGGAGACGTCTACAGAGCAGTGAAAGGGTAAAGAGGAGGGTGTCCTTTATTCCTGCACACTTTCACACCTGCAGCAGCACTCCCTTTTTGTGTTGACACGTCACCCCACCCTCCTTCCCCCTCTCTTGAGGGTGGGGGGTGGAGGGGTAATGGGTGCCTGCCACATCTGAATCAGCCAGGGCATGATGACATTGCTCCCCAGCTCTGTAACCATAGAAACACCAGCCAACTGAGTAATGCCGATGTCTTCCCTGTGGCTATCAACTTGCCCTGTATCAATCCCTCCTTCCTTCCCTAATGGCCTTTCAGTGGCCTCTCTGTGTGTTCTGCAAGCAGCTAATGGATGTTTTTGTAAACTGCCTTCTCCACTCGCACTCTTCCACTGAATGCGATTTTTACATCGACATGACAGGCTGCTTAAGGTTTTTCTATACTCCTTTCCTTGCTTTATTTCTGCAAAGGCCAGTATACTTCAATCAGGACACAGTGGATACCCTTTGAACTAAACTGAACATACCATAAAGAAGTAGTACCACTACTAGGGACAGTAACCGAACCTAGTCATTAAAGTAGTTGCATTCACCTCTGAAAAACTCAACTCTATTGTATCAAAAATGCATATACTGTACATGCCGCATGCATTTGCTCACGAATAAAAGAAAATGAAATGTAAAAAAAAATGTTTTTTTCATGGTGCCATACACAAGTACCAAAATAATAATAGTATATTTTGCATGATTTCTATAATTTCTATGTGACAAGCTCAAGGAGCGAGTGAGTGCAACAAGTTCTTTGACCAATAAGGAAGCTGCAGGGAGCAAGACTGGACCACCACATTGGAAAAACAGACTATCAAAAACGTCCATGTACACTTCAGCACCAACATTCATACACGTGTACTGTAAAAGTGACCACATTTTAAATTTTACCTTTGGGAGTCAGGTTGTGAGATGGCGTTAACAATAGCTTCTACGGCCGTGTCGAAGAGCTCCGGGTCGGGCAGTGCACTGAAGCAGTCATGGACCAGGCCTTCACTGTCACTGAGGGACACGTCCAGCAGCACCCAGGATGAGAGGCAGCGGTGAACGCGAGCTTTTACCGCCCCAGGAGTGTCTGTCCGCTGTAACAGCTGCTGCAGTAAGGGATACACTACGACCCACTCCCGACCAAGGGCACCTCGAACCTTGGAGATAGACGGTGATGGCATGGGACGGAAAATGACAATCGAATTGTTAAATTAAGGAAAATGCCAGTTAAATGGCAAAATACACATGTCAGTTAACAGCTGACTAAATTAAACTTTTCATACAATGAAAACATGACGCTGTCTTACATTTATCTCACGTGGTTTTTTTACATACCACAAATGTATGTATGTAATAAATTAAATAACACAACACAAATTATTGTTTAGGTATATGATTGAATGCCTGAATTAATAACTATGTTTATACTATACGCACAGACAAAGGCTGAAGTAGACCTGATCATGTACTATATATATATAAATATATATATATATACGTATATATGTGTATATATATACACGTATATATACGTATATGTATATATATACGTATATATACGTGTATATATATAAATATATACGTATATACACGTGTATATATATATATTTATATATATATATATATACTGTAGGAATTAGGGGTGTGTATTGCTGAAAACACGTGGTATCACGCTACAGGAGCAACAATACAATATATTGTAATACTCTATTGGCACAGCAATATATTACATAAAATATCAATACTGTGCTATTGGTATTGTGAAACGAGTGTATTGATATTTTTTCTTACACCCCGGTAGGTATCTTACATAGATAATTATAGTGCATAGATTCTGTGATGAACATGAAGTGACCAGCATATGAACAAAAAACTATGAATAAAGCAGAGCAGTTTCTGCTATGTTCTGAAATCAGAGGATTCAGCCCGCTCAGAAATGCTGTTGTCCCAAGAGATACCTGTGTTCTTCTGTACTGCGGCAGGCGGCTGGTCTGGAACTCTTCGGGCAGGACAGTGAGCAGCTCCAGCAGAGCTAGGCAGCGTGCCCGAGCATCCACTCCTCCCCCCTCTTCCTGGAACACCCGCACCATCTCTGCCACAGCGTCTGGCCAAGCCTCAGGCATTGTGTTCAGGGCCAGAGAGGCCAGAGCCACACACAGGCGGGTGAGCACCATCTTGGAGCCGGAGGAGAAGCAGGCTATCTGAGAGAACAGTTGGGTCTTCAGAGACTCATACTGATCTGTGGGGATGTCAGACCAGTAGCGGGAGATCTTGGTGTGAAGGGCGCTAGCACCAAAATACTGGATCTCTGGCACCTGTAGGAGATGACAGAAAGGATGGGAAATGATTTGATTAAGATACATTTAAACATAGAACCATTTCTGGTTCTATGTTGATGCTACCGTATTTTCCAGACTATAAATCAGTCACTTTTTTCACCCTTCTGCTTTACATGCAGAAGGGCACTCTACCTGGCTGGTGCAACTTGTACTCCCTAGCTTCTTATATATCTTTTTTTCTTCTTCGTTATGCATTTTATTGGTTTGTGCGACTTATATTCCAGAGCGATTTATAGTCCGGAAAATACGGTAGGATTATATTTTTAGATTTTAAATTTAAGTATTTAGATCAAACAGGATTATATCCATCTAGGAATTGCACATTGTGTGCACTGTACCTTATCTGGACTCAGCAGGACCCAGCAAAACTGCCAAGCCTGAGGCGAAACCTGTGCCTGCATTAGCCATTTCTGGGCCAGATTCTTGTTTTCTATATTTGGATCGTAGTATAACTGGTGGAGGGCCTGTAAGAAAAGATTAAAAAACAATTAAAAAAATCAACAGAAACATAAAGATGTGAATCGTTTAACAACTTGGCAATGCATCGTCAAAACAGTCCTTTCACCTTATATTTGGGGGTGGGGGGTTATATTAGGAACTGGTTAGCAGCAGAACCAGCAGTTTACTGCACTTAACCTGGACAAAGGGAAAAGCAATGACCTGAAAATAGCACTCTCTGGAGTACAGTGGTAAGTAATTTGAGTACTTGAGTGCAAAAGAAGCTGCAAGGAGAAAAGTCAAGGTGGGGAAATTAAATGTCAATGCAAGACGAGAATATTAAAAAGTGTTGGCATTAATTAAACAGATGACACTAATCCGACTAGGGCAACAGGAGAGGTTTGCATAAAATACCGTCTCACACGCGCGTGTGTGTGTGTGTGTGTGGATGCTCAGTGAACTAAAACTGCCGGCAGACAGCACAACTGTCTGACAAGCTACACCGCAGAAACACTATCGCACTAAAAAGTCTGATTTCCTCTACTCCAACTCCTCTTTCATTTTTACCATCTTCACCTCATTCAACCTTCAGATTCACTCTGTTATTGTTGTATTTTGAAAACCATTCTTCCCTTCTCTTCATTCCATGAATTTCAAGTACTTAACTCCAGAGTGAATGCTACGATAGAGGGACGTGGAATGCACTGAAAACCATCGGAATGCGTATCAATTCAAAAAAAAAAAAAGAAAAAGTCCAACAACCTCGTCAGCTGAACTGGACGGTACAAATTGTCGTATAGATAGATGCAGTGTTCAGTGGCAGTTAGTGTCTATAATTTTTTACCAATCAATAACCTGGACCTTTTACAGACTTTAATTGGAAAGGGAATACTTTAAAAGGTAATGTAAAAGTATATCCGTTCAATAATAAAGTCCTAGCTGACTAATAAAGGCGCAGATTAACTATTTTTCAGGCACCGAAGACAACCCACTGTGTGCACCACAGTGGTCTAAGACAATGTTATATATATTTTGTTTAATTCAAAGAGTTTAAATATCTGACATTTGTTATAATCCTAATATTAATTTATATCATTTCTGATACCTTGTTTGGGAAAACAAATTGAACAAAAAGCCTAAAACATGACTTTTTTTTAAGCGCACTCAAAACCATTAGTTTGCCATCACGGATATTTTTCAGTTGATTAATTAATCAATTTGTCATAAATAAGTCACACTATCAGCTATCGCCAACGTGCCAGCAATGCCCTTAACTGAATTACCTAGGTTTATTCTCAAATAAGAAACCGTAAACACAGGTTGGCAGTGAGTCAGTGAACTGACTTTGCAAAGTTGGCTGACATTCTCCTACCTGTGTGAGGAGGACGTGCAGCAGCACACAGTTCTCTAATTTTAGATCTCTGTGCTTTAACCAATTTGATGCGTCAAAGCAATTGAAAAAAATCCCCACAAAACAAAAACATATAAAGGTAAATTAATTTTTTAGATTTTCTGTGAACGTTTGCCAGAGCTTAAAATATTTAACCCGGTGATAAATGGGTCTCAGAACGCATTTCTATTTATTGTTGATTATCAAAGCACATAACAAACCTTTTATAGACCTCTGTCCATTAGAAACAATTACACCAAACTGGAGTCACCTGTTGTGATGGCTAATACATTAAACAAGCACTCGGAGGAGCTCTGACTCATTCGACTGTGTGTGAAAATAGACTACTCTTGAGGAAGGTAACACTTGACGCTGCCAAGGATCATTTGCCTTCTCTAACGTTTTTCCAAGTTGTAACAAATGCTGCTTCATGAGAAACCATCTAAGCCTTATGGTGAGTCCTGAGTGACGGAAACACAATTCACCATACTATACCACATGACCATACTACAAAATTGAAGCATATCAAAGGGGCTAATACTCCGACACCTGCCGTCTGAAACTATTAGTCATAAACACACGTCAAGCCACAAACCCCATTTAAAATGTTATCATCAACAGGAGGTACTCTAACAACACATAACCGCCATAAGTTGTTTGTTCCCACACCATCTGTTCTTTCCAGCATCACACTCAAGGTTAGTGTAGCAATACACGTGGTCCAAAAACCAGCATCGTAATCCAAATTCAAAGGGATGTGACGTTGAATATGAGTAGTTAGGGGATTAAAAAATAACAACAGCGTAAATGAGCATCTAAGCGTTTCAATAGACAGCCAAGATATCTCAGGGATGCCAATGTTGTCCACAAGGATACAATTTCTTCGCATTAGAAAAAAAAAATTTTTGTATCAAAACGTAAGCTTTTTTTTTCCTCCGCAAAAAGAAAAGCACTTTAGACCACATTCTGCATTTATGAACAGGCGACATTTAAATGCTAACATAAATAAAGTTCTCATCATAATTATTTATTAAAACAAAGGATGTAACGGAAACACATTTGACGTCTGTGCATCAATTTCATTTTTACACAAATATACAGAGAAAAACATTTAATGCTCCTTTAATCTGCAAATCAAATTTCAATAAGAAGCAAACCTTAGTTCTTACAATGTGATATTTGATTGATGATATATATATATATGCATATATATACATACAGTGTATGTATATATGTATGTATATATATATATATATATAAAGCTTCAAATAATGTGCCTTTTCAAAGTGTAGATACCAATTAGAGGCCAAAACCTTCAATCAACCATGTGCAGTATGTGAACAGAGCTGACTAAGAACGAAAATAATTGACATTAATAAGCCGTGCAATACCAAGAATTGCAGAGAAGATTTCTTGTTTAAAGAAAAAAGACAAACTGACAAAATCCAGCACTTATTTTAGCAGCACAGGGAACATTTACTTGCATGGTGATTATTTGTGCCTGTGCATTACTGAAGCTAATTACAAAAATTGTAAGTCAGTATAAAAAGCTCTTTGTTAAACACACACAAAAATACCTACAATGGCGTGCTTTGTTTTATAGACAGAAGAAAATAACAAGGGCCTTCTCAGTTAGCACACACAAACACTGGGACAGGAACCATAATCTCCACCCCAGCCAAGATTGAAAGGGAATTATTCGTCATTTTGTGACACTTCTGTCCTGCTCTCGTAACATAACTTTCTCTTTATTAGGACTTTTTCTCCTTCTTCACGAACACTGTGACCACTTTCCTGTAGATACGGCTGTTTGGCATAACAATTTCAGAATCTAAGCAGGTAGTGCCACAGAAAATCAGAATAAACCAAGTCAATCCTCTGCAACAGACAAACGCTGTTTAAAACGCATTCCAAAAGAATGATATTCCATCTTGTTTTGAATATACTATAGTTACAAAACTGCACATACTCCTCAGGAAAATCTATCATTTAGATATTAGTCAGTGATGCACAGTACATTTTAGAACAACAACACAACACACATTTAGGTAAGCTTCACTTTCTGGTATCCAAGATAATTTGCTTCCATCTTAAACCTTCCCAATAGGTTAGTGTACACATGTCACACATTTATTACATATAAATAAGAAAACACAATATTAAATATATATATATTTAAATTATTTTTCCTTAATTTTTCCTTAATTTATTAAACTACAATTACTGTTATCCATCCATGACTTCTTTTCTACAGGAATGCTCAAACCTGTCTCACAATATCTGACATAACAGACATCAACCTTGTTGCACCCAACCCCTCCTTCCTCCAATCTATCCCGTCAGATCAGCCCAGCTCCTTCCAAGGAGCACCTTCCTCTGCCTCAACAGCCTCTCCATTGTTCCCCCACCCATATGCTCTTATCCGAGTCAATGGCCACCCAGCAGGGAGATTCATCACTGCAACCTGGCAGCAGCAGTCAACACTGACAAACAGGCAGCAAACAACACACGCACAGGCCAATTCAATCGGAACAAATAAGCCCCACCGACACGACATTCCTAAATACAGACATGGAAAATCGAACCAATCATGACATGTGGATTTTATATAGTTGTTTTTTCCCCCATTAATATACAAATGAAAATGTAAAAATAAATGTAAGAAGGGACCGCTTTCTCAATTTGTTTTGGTATCGGCGCTCTAGACAGCGCAATATTTTGAAAGAATATGCAAATGACATTAATAACATATTTACATTTTACATGAAATTCAAATATATTAAACACACAACTCTCCCTGTGGAAAGTAAATAATCAGCGGCGTCTGCACAGACTTACACACATGCAGTCGAGGTATACAACATATGAATGAATGAGGTATTAAAATATATTTCTTATGTTTTAAACAATCTATGTTTTTATGCATGTTTTATGCAGACAGGCTAAAGAGACTATAAAAACTCACCTTCTCTACGTTTTCCACGGTGAAGTCCAGGGCGTCCTGGGTGGTTACTGTCCTGCCCGGCGTCTCCATATCTCCGCTGACACGGAGCTGTCAAGTAAAAAAACAAAACAACACAATCAGGAGCTACCCAGCCAATATTCAACGTTTCCTTCAAACACTTTTTTCTTACTTCTACAAAAGCAACAAAGACATCGTCTATCGTTAGGAAATATTATAAGTTGACGTTTAAATTATGACAGCAGCCAACTGGCCGGCTAATGTTGGCTTACTTAGCATTAGCTTTAGCTAACCTATGCTAAGCTAAACACCACTAAGAAAACATACGGCGTGATGCTAACGCAAAACCAGCTCGACTCGCGTAGCTAGGCATGTTTTTAATACCGTTATACACATATATAACGCCCATTGCCTAAGAAATACAAACATTTTCGGGGTGTGACAGCATTATCACAACGCCGCCGTCTCTGTGAGTTTACTCTATCACGTCGGAACGACCGATATTGTACACCTTGTCTCCACCAACGATGTGGAATGATGCGGAGCAGCTCCCTTCAGATTCTCTCCTCGGTCACCAGGTTTTTTGCTGCGTTCGGGTACTGTGGGAAAATGCGCAATCACAGCATAATACTCAATGACTATCCAGACTTACTGTGAATTAAACAGCTATTTTTAAAATAATAAATTTATGGAACAGACATGACAAATCATTTATCGAAAAGTAAATATTACCATGACATTTTAAAGTGTGCTTTAGTTTATCTGATATTCAATATTTTTGCCTATTTTAAGGATTTATTACTTTTACTGTAGTCTATCTGTCTATCTGCTACTTTTACTGTATTCTATCTGTCTATCTGTCTATCTATCTATCTATCTGTCTATCTGTCTATCTGTCTGTCTGTCCGTCCGTCCGTCTGTCTGTCTGTCTGTCTTACTGTCTGTCTCTCTGCCTGTCTTTCTCTGTCCGCCAAATCGGTCGAAAACAGATCCCAGATATAGACAGCCCTACTGTTCGGAACACAAATGACATTACAGAAGCTCTTTTACTAAGAAAAAAAAGTTATGGTCATTTTGGCTGAACGAGTTGCCTTGCTTTTGCTTACTTTGTATACAATAATAATAAAAATATATTTGACAAAATCGAAAACTGATAGGGGTAAGTTTATAGACCTTCCGGAAACGAGTACTCTACTACTGTAGAAACAAATACGGTGGGTCTCAAATGATAAAACACTGACCACTGGCGGTACGTACGCTCCCTCTAGTGGTGCGCGTGAAACAATGTTATTTTTTTAACTTTGTTAGCAAAATCATGACAGTACATAAAATGACCGGCTCAAAACCGAAACTTTTTTAAAAAAATGGAAAAAAGAGCTAATATTAATGCTACACGCGGTCCTGCAAATATATATATAGAAAATGAACCATTCAAACCTGGCATATATCTGTGTGGGGTTTTAGAATTCAAGAACCAGATTCATTTTTTATTTGTTGTGTTTTGTTTTTTAAGTATATTGTCTAATTAGCATTAGCATTGATATATAAATCCAGTAGCGCCTCTATCCTTTGTTTCTTCCTCTTTTTGTATCATTCTACACAAACTACCTTTTAGACACATTCTTACCTTAATACTGCTGCTACTACTACTACTACTACTATAATAATAATAATAATAGTTTATTAATTATTCATACTTATTATTATTATTTTATTATTATTACATTATAGTAGTTCATTGAATGATTTGCTGAATCTGCGTCAGTGCTGTGGCCTGATGTTTCCTGACTCATGCTCTACTGTAGGTGTCAGTCTTCGGGTTGAATATGCTTCATGGCACAGAATCAGAGCCAACGGAGAACACGTGGCACTGATTCTGGGGAGAGAGAGAGAGAAAAGATTGAGAAAAGAGAAAGAGAGAGAGAGAGAGAGAGAGAGCGTACACACCCTCCTCCCCCTCCTTCTTCAGTCCCTCCAGCCACGCATACAGTGTCAGAGTCAGTCACAGAGCAGCTGTCAGTACCGGGCAGAACTCTTGGCCACATCTGCTTTGGATTTCGTACTTTCTCCTTTGGAGGGGGGGTCGTGTCATAGTGACGTTTTCGTACCTAGCGCACGGAACAGAGACACAGTGATGATGAAGACGATGAGGATGGAGACCAAAGTCTGGACTGTCCTTTTTGCGCTGCTGCTGCTCTTGACCTGTGGATCCGCAGACCACGGTAGGAGCTGGTTTGTTTTTCTGTTTGTTTTTCTGATTATTTCAGGAAGTTTTGCTCGGTTTGATCCCACGTGACCAGGTGTAGAAAAAGCCTTGACTTTGACGAGCTAATGTTCTCCTCGACATGAGTGAACAAATACACTGGCGTTGATTTACTTCCTTACGAAGACGTGCTCTTTAGAACTTCGTTGTGCACTTACTTCAACAATATACGAAAACAAATTTGGACGTATACGTCCGAAATAATACGACAGTATAAACAGTTTCATGTTACTTTAATAAACTCGTAGTTATTCTGTTTTCCATACCTTTCATACCTTATACCTGTTGCTGTTTTAGTTATTATTGTAAGTTGTTAGGATATAAAATTGTAATGCCTGTTTTTTATCTTAACATTTTCAAAACGTGCTCCATAGCAACAGACACCCCTGTAATGTAATGATTGCATACATTGTCACTTCTGTTTCTTTTAGTTGCATCTGGTACTATATTCTGTACCATAGTTGTTTGTGTATTATTTACCAGACGTGTTTGTTGACCTTTTTTCCCACCTCCAACCGTCATATTCTCTGTTTGGTCACATTCTCCGTTGATTGCATTCTCTGTTGTTACAGCTCATTTTTCACAACAATAGCTTCCCCTCCACTTCTTGACAACATTTGCTAAATTACTGGTCGCACACTCCTCTTCCTGTCGCTGCACTTTTTTTTCCCTCTTTTGCCACATCTGTTTACAAATATATGTGATATCAAATTTGACTGTTTGGTTATAAAGAGGCAAGCAGTTTTATGTTAAGGCAAATTATATGGAAACATTAAAATGACATTATATCCCACAAGCATCTTTGGCATCAATATGTAGATACTTTTTGTGGTTATTGTCTCCTGATTTTAGGAAAATTTGAAATGTAAAAATATTTACGTTATCAATTAGGATTTGGTTTTTTGAGTTTGTGTAAAAATTTAAACTCAGAATTCAATTCCAAATATAGATAGATGGATGGATGGATGGATGGATGGATGGATGGACGGGACAAGCACTTATTTTAATAGCACAGAGGACGTTGTTGAGTTCCCTTTGGGAAATTTAGGATATATATTTATAATGTATGTTTATTTTTGTTACAGGAATATGTTTCATTTTCTATGGCGCTTCTTCTTTTTTGTAGTGTATCATTTCAGTCCTCATCTTGTCATTGGCACATGTCGGTTCGTTTATCTATCTAAGTCTGGGTTTGGTACAGTCAGCCGTCCATTTTCCCTTCTCTCACTCTATGTAAAATGTTCCATAATGTATGCATGTATGTATATGATCAGGGTGTGTGATGCAATACAATTTAACACCGATCACCATATAGTCAAGTCAAGCGAATCAACTGAAATGCACAGATCTGATTCTGACATTTAGTATGAATATATACTAGGATACATGCACAATACTTTCATGTCTTTTAATATTTAAAAAGACACATCAAAAGGAAAAAGAAAAAGTCAAATAGATGATTTACCCTGTGGTTCAATGTGAGGAGACAGTACTATAAAATAAATGAAAGACCAGCAACAGGACACGCAGCCTCAGAGGTTATACCCTCGATGCCAGTGAACATCTGATGACAAGGCCAAGTGCAGCGTGCCCTAACAGAGCTGCTTTTACAATCTTTTGCTCTCTCGGCTCCACTCTGAAGAGAAAAGTTGTTTCGAAAAACGACCGTAAAAATAGACGGAAACACTGGTCACTGAGACCAGCTTTTTCAAACAGCAGACATCTGCTCCCAGAAAAAACCAGTTGGCCATCCCTCTCACTCCCAGGGTCAAGCGGCGAGCAGGAGTTATTTTCCCAGGTACAAACAGCAGCGGTGAGGGAGAGAGAGTTGTGATATGTAGAGAGAGGACAGAGAAAACAGTGGCTCTGTTCATACATCTGCACGCACAAAACAGACGAAGGAGTTGGGTTGAGTTTGACCTGAGCTGCACAGAGTTGAAGGAAAAAACAAGGCTAGTATTATATAAACAACCACCTCTGTCTATTTATCTGAGGCTATTTTTGTGTCGTTCAAACTCCTGTCCCCCGGCCTCCTTATCTCTCCGTCTCTCTGAGTGTGCTGGTACTAATGAGCTGTGTGAGTAATCAGGAAATGAAAGGTATCACCACCATGCGCAACTGACCAGTAATGACATTACATTACATTAGTTGTCTGGTTATCATCAAAAGGAAACAGGCAGATGCAGAGTCTGGTACATTGGGTGCAAACGACGTCAAGACGCACAGAGAGAGAGAGAGAGAGAGAGGGGAATGGTAGGTGGTTATTAAAGTGGTATTACTTTAAAGACCAAAAATGACCCACCTCTCATGTGGGTTACAGCTAATGCCGTGCAAAAGTGAAGTTAGGCTTGGTTCCTGTCCCTTTCATGTGGCCGTGTCTAAAATTATATCTCAGATTAATGTGGTCGTGTTACGATTTTTCACAATTTTCAGAAGCGGTTTAGATCAGTGGTTCCCAGCATAGGAAATAGGATTCCCACCAAGGATGGTGCATGGACTGAATCCAATATGGAATCCATTCCTTTTTGTGCCTAGTCAGGCTTGATCAGGCAACAGGAGTGAGATCATTGTTTATGACACTGTAGGACAGTTTACCTTTTCCTTTGTGTTTGTTACTAGAGTGAAATTACAGTACAATTCTAAATAGAGCGTTCAAAGATTTCTGCTAGGACTGGGACCCTGTGTCAGGACCTTTGACCTTATGTTTAATGTCACTGAACTCACTGTGTCACATTTTTTCTAGGATCCAGCTGAATTATTTTGGATTTCATACTTATTTGTAGAAATGTTAGAAATATATAAAAAGGACATTTTTCTGTGGCAGTAAATTGTTGTTCATTTCTATACATCACTGAATAATCAGAGCCGACATAAAATACATGGCATGACGACTGCTTGTACTTGATTTTTCCATAGCCATAGCATATTAGTGACACAGCCACAGCTATTTTGGGTCGGATGGAAAAAATAAGAAATGTTACAAAATACAAGGGAAAAAGGCAAAAATAAACTGTAGCCCTTGTGTTAGCACACACTGTTTTCCTGTTGGCTCATAAAACTGACAAACGCCATATTAGGGTTCATTCATTATTAATCACTCTTGAGCTGAAGAATCATCAGGCGCTGGTCATTAACGAGGTTTGGCACTGATCTCTCCTTATTAGATAATAACCATGCTGCTGCCTCAAAGAGCGCTCCTGGTCCTGAGATGTCCACTGAGGCCCCAGCTGCAGTTTCTGTGTCTACTCCAAGTCTGGAACCAACGCGTCTTCCTGCTCCAGCACTAAATGCCTCTGGTGTGAACACAAGTTCCAGTGGCAACATGAAGCTAACCAGCAACACAACTGCAGATGTGGAAACCACCTCTCTGTCACTGGAAACAAAGGAGCACAATGGTAACTGTTCATTTCTTATTTGTCGAGAAAAACAGTGAAAACTGATTTATTTCTGCATGTGCGAGGTTTGTCTTTGCTGAGGTTTAGCCACAGTCTATACCTAAATAATTATTTGGTCTGTCTATGCTCACACGTGTGCCATTATGAAAAGTCAAAATCTGCCACAAACCCAGTAGGAGTGGCCAGATCAGACACAATGGGTCCTGAAATTGATGCATAAATGCTAAAATGCTTCTAAAAATTTTCTACACCATCTGTTGGAAAAATGCGAAAATTGCAGGGAAAACTAAGAAATATAATGATAATATAAATCAACTGTGTAATATGGACAAGTTTGGCGGGTCGGATTAAAAACCTGAACGACCCTCATCCGGCCCCGGGCCTTAGGTTGCCCATACCTGGGCCAGACTATCCAGCTCCATCTAAATAATAGACCAGCACAGAAAAGAAGAAAAAAGCCAAGAAATTCAATAAGGAAACTATAATATAATTCAGTGGATGGATTCGAATTTGTGAAACTATCAGCAGTAGAAGTCTGAGGTACGATGTTCAGGAGAGAAGTAATTAAATGCTGTGTGACTTTTCACAAGACAGTGAGAAAGGTAGAAGTGAAATCTGACATGTTTTGGTGCCTCGCTCTCCCTGTCATCCAGACGCCAGCGCTGCTTCACACTGAAACTGAAGGAGTCCACTTTATGACTGCTTTGTCTGCGATTTTGTTCTTGTCAGACTCTCATGGTTTTGCTTTTGTTAACTCCCAGTTTTTAATTTAATTTAATGCCTCTAATTGACCATTGGTCAATTAAATGTAAGTAACATTTCCAAACCATAGAGTGAGCTCAGCTGGATTCTTTTACATATTTTACATTCACCTATTCGGAACGGTCTTTACCTTTAAATGGAAGTGAGTCATTTAAAAGTAAAGCTGAAAAAAAAAAGTGCAGAGTCAAAAATGAACTGTTCAAGTTCGTTACTTCTGGATCAGGGCTCACCAACCTTTCTGAAAGTGAGAGCTCCTTCAAGGGCACTCAGTAATACGAAGAGCTACTTGTTTGATACAGACTTCCCGAACAATAATTAGTTCTGGGACATACAATAGCGGACACCCTTCTTACCATAGTCATTACACCCATTTGAATATCACTGCCAGTGTAACTGATTCAAAAAGCACAGTAACAGTACAGTTTTTGACCCTCTTGTTGACTAGTTTGATTTTTAGAATGCACCTGAGGTAGTCCAAGGGGCTACCAGGTGACCCTGGGCACCATGTTGGTGACCCCTGTTCTAGATTTTTCTAATGTAGATATGTATACTAACTTAAATTGTACAACCTTGCTGGCTTTCTCCCATATATACTGTATATATATATATATATACATATATATATATATGTATAAGCTTCACCAGAATAAACGTTATGTGAATCTCGTTCCCTTCTCCTGAGAGAACCTCTGTATGTGGGTGTTGCACCAGCCCGCTGGGAACATTTCATCTGTGGTGTGTTGTGACTGACTGTGTTGGCTATAAAAGGCTTGGGCGAAGTTTGCCAAAGAATGCGCTACTGCACGTTGGCACAACCGGCACGAGGCTATTGCTGTTGTGCATTGACTAAGACGCAACCTGGTCTTAACAAAGCATGTCAGAGTACAAGCTAATTTCATAGACTAAGAGAAAAATAGAATAATCAGTACCTGATTAATGACCTTTGAACCCCAGGTGTTAATGCATTTAAAACACCCATACTACTGTCACTTTTATCAGATATGCATCATTCAAAAAGGATCAAATGAAACACCATTTATGCAGTTCTACTTCCTGAAAGACCAGATCGGTCTCCTCTTGAAAATAAATGGTGCATCCTCCAGAGGACTGCAACAATTTGCATGTTTAATTAGTATGTGTGTACTCGCTGTGTACTAGAGAGTACTGATATGGATACCCCTTTAGGTTAGGTCTCAATAAATGTGTAATGAACTGGATGGCATTGCTATAAAGATGGCTCCTTTGGGTAATAAGGTGACATGCAGTGTTTAGGTGCAATCTCAACCTAAACCGCGGTGAGGAAACGGCGCACGGAAATTCTTGTAGCGCGTTTTATTTTTTTTTCTCATTAACAGAAGCCTGTTTCAAAAAAGAAACCCGTCGTTCTGTACTAAACAAGATGAATAGAATAGAAAACTTTCTGTTTGGTAAACAGAAATCAGCTGGACAGAAAGTGAGCGGAGCTTTAACCCTAACATCAAATTAAAGTGGTTACCAAGTATCAGTTGTTTGCCTGCCATGTTTTGGGCTTGATACCAATACTAGTATTGGTATCGATGTATCCCTAATTTTATGGATTAAAAATCAGTCAAATCATTAAAAAAAACAGAGATTTTTTTGTTGAAAAAGCCGCCGCCCTAATAATCTAACACTGTACTCTACTTTCCTCTTGTAGATACCAACACCCCAACGGTGCCTGTCCTTTCAGTGACAGATTCAACCATACCTGTGGAAGGGACATCACATCCTGGAAATGTTCCAAACGCGAGCCACACCACCACCACCACCACGACTATTACCCACTCTCTCACCACCCTGAACACCATCACCACTACTACCACAACTACAACACCTTCTCACACAGCATCCCATACCCATGTAGAAACAACAACCGTCAGCACAGGGAGCAGTCTTCCACCCCTGGCACCTGACTCCATTACAACCCCACACCAGCCCTCCCATACTGGGACCACCTCAATCATCTCCGCACCGAGGTCTTTAATCACCACCGCGGCTGCAACCAGCACACGGTCTACTTCCTCCGCCAGCACTACCATCTCAGAGAAGCCCACATCGAAGCAAGTTCCTTTGGAAGAGCAAGAGAGGACCAGCAGCGGCCCATGGAGCAGCCCAGTGCCCCAGGCCAAAGCCCACGTGGACACGCCATCGCAGCTCAACGTGGGTGGCGACAGTAAGTGTACAGTAAACTTCTAATGGAGTCTTCACTGCCCTTTTTTTTATTGACTGAGTCAGAATTGAATTGGCTCGACGACAGAGACGATAGTGTGCTTTGTTTTTAGCACAGGCCTCTCCTGTCGTCTATGCACAAACAGAACTCGTCCTCATCTAGCACAAGCACTGTCACCACCAAGCACTCCACAGTTATAGCTCTGTTTGGAAATAGGACAGCGACTGTCATGGAACAGAGAATTTTCTTTTTTTCCCCCACTCTCTCTGCCTTGTTGTCCTTTTGCTAACTGATTTATAGTCCTACTCTTTGTGTTTGTTTTGTAATTTTCAATGTCAGTATATGGACTTTTCGGTTGGTTTCCAGAATTGGTCTGATCTCAGGAAACAGAAAAGGAGAAAATTAGATTTCTTTTGATGAAAAATCTGAATTTCTCTCGCTCTGGTTTGATATGGCCAGACGAGGCATAACTTATTTCCTTGTATAGCACGGACAGTTGATTATCTGCACTTTAACTAGAGGAGAACAAACTCAAACTAAATTTTGTCTTACCAAAAAAAAAAGATTAAGTATTAAAGGTGAGATTTAGTGTTTTGTATTAGGTGCTGGGTGTAGCTATCATCTTAAATGAAGCTGATAACACACTCCTATTCCACTAACAGGAACAAGCTAGCAGGTAAACTCAAAGTCAAATAAGAAAAGAATTACTCATTAAACTGTAAAAACCCACCATTTGAGAAACATTCCAAAATGTTGCTAGTAAGGTTAACAGTTAATGCAGTTAGTAAAAATTAAATAAAAAAAACAAAACAAAAAAAAATTAAAAATGTATTTGCTGATAAAATCATAAAAATGGTGTGTTTAAGGGTGCAGAGCCCTGCCTTAAATGATGGCCTGTTAAAGCAGCAGTCCTTGTAGCTCGGTGTTTACGTGCATGGTTAATGTCGTCCTCCAGTGTTTGACACTTCTGTCCTGAGCTACAGTCTTGTCTTGAGCTGCTGCTGTGGTGTTTTATTTATCGACCTGTGATGGATCTTGTGTTTTCCCTCCAGTGTCTTCAACCCACGAGTCCCCAACATTAGACCCCCTACTGGCCGGTCTGGTCATAGCCTTCATCGTCACCGCTGTCATCATCACTCTGCTTCTTTTCCTCAAACTGCGTCGCAGAGACAACCGTCCAGAGTTTCGCAGACTGCAGGACTTACCCATGGTGAGTGCAGCTGTGACGTTGTTGTTGTGTAACATTGCGTAAGAACATAACTAGGAAATATTGTAACAACCTCACCAGTAATCGCCTGTCATAAAAATCCCTAAAACAAACTAAAATGTTTAAAGGTCTACGTTTCTTAAGTTTTATATTTAAGATCCAGTTTTGACTGCAGTTGTCAAAGCAAAAACGCACCATCCTGTTTTCATTTTCTTCGATTAGGGGTTAGCTCTGCCTGTTTCTGGAGAAACTGAAACAGGAAGTCACTAGTTCACTGGAACTACTTTCCTTAGCACCTAGAAATATCTGCTTTAAGCACAGATACCTTTATTTTTTAGTTGTTCAGATTTAAATGTTTGACATTGACTGTTTCATACATGTATTATGGTTTTAAGGTACAGTTGCTGGTAATTATTCCAAGCTAAGTACCTACTGTACTTCATATCTATCTGCTCAGTTATACCCCCAAGAAGACGTTTCTTGAATGACTTGAGAACATTCTATTTACTCACTTTAGCTTTATCCACTTTATTTTTATTATTATTTGTTATCGATCATTTTACTTATTTGCTGTAATTAAGTGGCTCAAGCTATTTAACTAACAGTTATACCGGTTTGTCTAAAAATTGGTCAAGGATAACCAGTACCTCTATATTTATCACAAACGTATGTCCAACGTTAATATATGAAGTTACAGGATATACTGTAATTCAAAGGTTGACCTAAAATCGCAAATGTAAAAAAACATTAAAATAATTCCGGTGTTCTTTGCAGGACGACATGATGGAGGACACACCTTTGTCCATGTACAGCTACTGACCACTGAAGACTCCCACACGGTCTCTCCTCGAGTGCAGATATTTGCTGGATCATTTGTTTGCCTTAATCTGACAAAAACAGACAGAATTCTGGGTAATTGGGAGCAAATATTTTGCCCTGCTTGCATTTATCCAGCTCATTAGGGGCAACACTGACGCAGTATTGGACAGAGAATATCAGGTTCCCCTTAGAATTGCTTGTAATTTTAAATTTGATAAGGCATCTGCTCGACCTGTTCAATTTGACGAGGCAGCTGTTCAATACTGGATTGTTCAGTGTTCCCCGGCTCAACCTTTGGGGTTGTGTAAAAGGTTTTGGTTTCCAAAGAGAAACGGAGTGAAGTATAAGACATCTTTAGCCGTGTTCTGAACACAGGCTCGGTCAGACTTTTACCAGGAGACTTTGGCGTACGCTTGTCTCATCAGTTATAGCCGCAGTAGGTGTAGTTGTGCAGTAGTTTACGTTCGATTCGCAAGCTGTTGAAATGTCAGATTTTGTCGTTCGACCTCTCTGTCTTGAGATCCTCTCGTCATGCAGTTGCATTGTGTGTCCGTGGCCTTCCACTGCTTTGGCTGTGTGTAGTACTATTTCGCTCAATTGGAGATTTTTCAACAAACAGTTCACATGCTAGTCTATTACTCATAGAAACACATCAGAAACTCTTGCTAAAATGCTACAGCTAGCAAAAAAAAAAGTCAAGCAGCCCACCATCAAGTGTTAAGGTCAGGATTACAGTTCAGAATCTTTGCAGTAACCTGAACAGGAAATGCCTAGAGACTGGTAACATTTTTTTTCTTTGCTTGTTTTACAAAAAAAAAAACATAACAGTACTGTACAGTTTGTGTTTTAAACTTTATGGGTAACTGGTGTTACGTTTGGATCCAGAGATAAGAGAAGAGAAATGTGCCAGATTATTAAAAAAAATGACCCTAAAAGAAGGTTGCACTAAAAGTAGACATTCCTGAAGACTCCTGAATTGAAATAGAAACATGTGTATATGTATTTATATAAACATATATACAGTATATGCCTTTTTCAATCCAGGGTTTGAAATTTTAAATTTTGACAATTATCCAGACCTCCATCTCTGACTTTCACAGAGATGCATTTGTACATATGAGAAAGTGGCTTTTTGTGCAAATTTCTTTCGCATTTGCTTCGTAGTCTTCACGTGTGCACAACTGTTTAAGGTAATAAACTGTTTAAGTGTTGTTGAATAAGGCAAAAGCAGACTCTGCCTTTACACCTATAGTTATGACTTGTCATGTTACGACGTAACAGTTATGACGCCTTTTCTTTTCTGGAGTTAGCCGTTAGCCAGAAAAGTGTGCCTTCGAAAGCATAAAATTGATTTTCTTTTTTTTTCTTTTACCTTCAGTTGTACCTTCATGTTCTAGTGTTTTGTGTAGTGATTTTTCTTTCTTTTTTTTCCCAAACAAACCCACGTAGACACTGTTGGCTGTGTAGCTGCTCTAACTTGCCTCTGTTCAGAAATTAGCCTCGAGCGTGTCCAATGTGAGGCACTCTTTCAAACGATGACAGTTGCAGACTGAAATAGGCCGGTGGCCTTTGCACACAATGTTAGCATTGTCCCGTGCCCCGCGAATACTACTGATGACTGTATCTCATTAGGACAACACAAATGTTACACACACATGTGTTCAAAATACTACGTAGACTGAAGTGACAGCACATATTTACGACATTTTCACTTTGCTCAGGTCCAGGAAAAGAGGACTCAAAAACACATAAAATATCAACACCGCTATTCACTTCGGATGGAGTCTGTGAAATAATACATCACAAATGTGTACTTGTTAAGTTTTGTTTAGATTTTTTTTTTGTGCAGTTTTAAACTTTTGGTAAAGTGCCTTATTCGGTAGTCATCTCACTCTCGTTTTCAGCGTTAGTTTTTGGTTTAAAAGATGTCATCAAACCCACTTTGCTCCCAATAGGTGATCAGAAAGCCATGATCATGCATTATTTATTTTGTAAAAAAAAAAAAGAGTCTTGTCACTCCCTCACATCTGTCGCACCCGCATACAGTACATCCAGTATTACATAAAACACCATTGATTCCTGATTTTGATGATGCCTGTATTGTTCTGTAATTGTATATTTGTTTGAATGTCTTTGCTGCCAAGTATGGATAACAGGCTGTCGTGTGATTAAACGTATTTGGAAACAGTGGTCCGTGTTTCCTTATTCTTCCGTGATTGTTCAGTGATTAAAGTGATTAAAAGCATTCTCGTTTTATTCAGCTCCTCGGTCGACTGAGTAAACACTGAGTGTACAACCACAACAGGACCGGCCTCTTTTCTTTCGCTGCAACACATACTTCCTTTGTTCAGACAAAAACACTTGTGTGGCCATCTTTGAGTTGCTTCATCGCTATACTACAGCACTGAAATACAGCTATTTCTAGATCAGGCACTCAAGCATAATGTAGTCTGACGCGTTATGACGAATACCAACATATATGTAAGAATAGAAATGATTTTTGTTCTAGTACAAGGGTGTCAAACATATGGCCTGTGGGCCATCTTCTTGGTGAGGCTTTTTCAAATTATATTTACATTAAATATGAGTATTTTCTAATAAATTATTTGCAGGAAAAACAAAGGGGAAAAACATGGACTTTTTTTAGGTAATTATGTTATGATTGTACTGGTCCAGCCCACTTGACACCTAATCAGGCTGTATGTGGCCCCTGAACAAACCTCTGATCTAGTATTATGAACCTTATTAAGTGCACGTTCCCTTTGTTTTCCAAAATGCTTTTTGCTGCCCAGTGTGGACGTCTGAGGAAAAATGACTTGTTAGATAATCTGACAAATGTTACTGGACACTACATTGGGACCCTAAGACAAAGATCTAACCTAAACCATCAACTTCCCCCTGGCTCTTCACTGAGCTTTGCTGACCGATAAATTATTAAATAGCTTTGACACCAAGCCTGGCACTGTGTGACTCATCTTGGGCAGAGAGCATAAAGAGTTGAGACTTTGAAGTCTCAACTGTACTGGGCTCAAACACAGTGAGACGAGGGTGGAGGTGAGGGGATGTCCTCACCTTTTCAATGGCTTTTTGATTCCTCTAACTGTATTATGGAGAAACAAAACACGAGCGCTCTTCAGATTCCTTCCAGAATCTATCCAACTATTTACACTCATTCTCACCTATGGTCAATTTAACCAGAAGATAGCATTTCATGTAGTAAATACATTTAATACGTTCTACAAAGAGAATATATTTGAATATATTATTTGAATATATATGTACACATATGAAATACAATTTCTACTTTCAATTTGCCCACAATTTACTGACTCAGTATTAAACCTTGGCCTGTTTAATTGAACACAAATCCAACGTACTGAAAGGAATTGAAGAAAGACAAAGATCTTCTGCTCAAACACAGTGAGACGAGGGTGGAGGTGAGGGGATGTCCTCACCTTTTCAATGGCTTTTTGATTCCTCTAACTGTATTATGGAGAAACAAAACACGAGCGCTCTTCAGATTCCTTCCAGAATCCAACTATCCAACTATTTACACTCATTCTCACCTATGGTCAATTTAACCAGAAGATAGCATTTCATGTAGTAAATACATTTAATACGTTCTACAAAGAGAATATATTTGAATATATTATTTGAATATATATGTACACATATGAAATACAATTTCTACTTTCAATTTGCCCACAATTTACTGACTCAGTATTAAACCTTGGCCTGTTTAATTGAACACAAATCCAACGTACTGAAAGGAATTGAAGAAAGACAAAGATCTTCTTCACTGCCACTCATTCTTTCTATCTTTTGTTTCATTTTTTTATTTATCTTTTGGTTATTATAGCCGTCTGCTGCCACTGAGTGAAATAGTATGTAATTTCTCTGCAAGATGAACAAAGATAAATTATTTACAGAAAAAAAAAATACATTTCAGAACACTTGAGTGTTCTGTCCAGTCCTTCAAACCACCACGCCAAAAAGTGTCACACCGTGTCCCTGATTTGAACTCCCCAGAAACAGAATGTGGATGCCTCTACTAAGAAAAAAGAAATTGTGGGAACTACAAAATGTGTAGGCACTGAAGATGATAAGCCCCCCCAGGGCTGACACCCACTCTAAAGCTATCAGTACAAATGCATAACGTTGATGCTATCTTAGGGGGCAAAGTCAGGTCAACAACATCGAGGACAACTAGTCCTTTCATAAGGGCAATGGCAAACTTATTTTATGACCAGCATTGAGGAGCAGCGTTGAGGAGCAGCCTCTTTACATTCCACTGCCAATGAAAACTTCCTAATAATAGAAGTCACAGGTCAAGAGGCTGGAAGAGCCCTGGGAATGTCCTCTGTGAGGTTTCCGCCTGGACAACACAAAACCAAGACAATCTGCTGAGTCTAGTGCTGTCCACGCCGAAGACATAGAGTAAATATCTTACGATGGCTCACATGGCTGTCCTTCCTCAACTACAGTACTCCTGAGGCTCTCACTCCACAACACAATCTCTCCAGGCGCCATACTGAACCAGATGAATGCTTATACTGTGTCCAGAACGACCAGTGGACAAAGAAAAGACCAAGAGGACGGGAACTTGCGTCACTTCACCAGCGAACGGCAGATGACATCTCCACCAGGCCACACCCCTAAACGATTACACACACACACACGCTCCGACAATGACGAAACTACTTTACTAATAGAAATACTGATACAAGTGTAATGAATCAGTTTGTATTAGTAAAGCATACTGTGTAAGCAACAGGTTAAACAGTTACAGAAAACCAACACTCAGTCCTGACATCACAGCTCTGCTCTTTGACTTTGTTGGGACAAGACTTGATGTTATGAGGAACCAATGTTATCTCTACCCCTAGTGGATTGGTCCAAACATAAAACCTGGAACAGGGGAAATCTTAAGTGTCCACAGCCCAATTCATGACCACTTTTACTCCCACACAATATACATTAAGTATTGGTGTCTCCAGTAAAGGACTATGTAATGCAGGGCTGTCAAACTCATTTTGGTTCATGGGCTGCATACAACTAATAAGATTTCCAGCAGGTCGGACCAGTAAAATCACAACATAATTATCTATAACTGACAAAAGGACTGTATTCTTCCCCGTTGTTTTTATGCAGAAATGTACATTAAATATATATCAATATATAGATATATCATTTCCTGAACATAAAGTGTGTAATGTTTTAATTTTTAAAATTCATCAAGCGGCACGGTTTTGGCACGGGACCCGTATGTTTGACACCCCTTACATTGTAATGATTTATTAAGGGATAAAAATAAGCCTTGGTTTTAAAAGAGTGAGTTGAAGGTAGCACTGATTGTTACTGTTTTAGACATTAATACAAGACAGGTGGAGACCACACAGAAATGGTTAATTTCACATTTTTTAAAAAGTACTTTCAAATAGTGCAAAGTATGTTCGGAAATAACGCTTATAAACATCACCTAATCCAGATTAAAACTAGACTAAAATCAGTTTAAGGTGTTAATACATCACTGATAATTCACCTCATGAACAGATCAAAGGTCATTTAGGCTTAGGTCGGAACCCGAATCCAGATCTTTGAATAGATTTCTGTCATCATCATCATCATCATCATCATCATCAATATCTACCAGATCAGATCTTGGACATGTAAAGTCACTCTGTCGGCAATGGACGTCGAGGAGCACGAGTGGCCTCTGGGAAAGATCTGAGGGAGACAAAGAGGAGCAGTTAATAATGTGTGAAGATCCTGACCGATCTTACCATACATACACATCTATGGCACTTTACGTATCAGTTCCAGTAGTAGAAAAACTACAATATAATCTATAAAAACACTACAATACCACTTCTACAGAGCTTTATTCTGCAAGTCTTTACACATGTACTTTATTTCTTTAGAGTGAGTGCAGTGATTATTTAGTCTATTTTGGGGTGGTTTGTAGTAAGGCTCCTTAGTAAAAGCTGAAGACTACGTTGTGCCCTCTATGAGTCAGATCCTGGGAATGAGTCAGAGCAAAGGTTGAGCCAGATGTGTGTGGGAGAGACAGGGTGAGGAAAAGTACACGTCTCATCTTGTTAAGACCATCATCAGTATTTCAGAGTGCCCACTGCTGGTGATTAGAGTCTGTGATATCTATTACTGTGCATATAAGATAGATAGTTAACCAACACTTGCTATTTTTATTTTAAGAGCAGAAGTTGTTCTAGAACAAAGTGTCCAATGGCTGCACATTTCATTCCTAATTACCTAAGTCTTTGTCATCCGACCATGACAGATCGTCTGAGCTGATCTCAGCCAGGCTCGGAGTTAGGCTGAAGTCGTCAGAGTCGGAGTCTACAGCTCGGAGTCCTTTACTGATGCCACTAGGTGGTGGAATAGGTGACACACCTGAAAAGTCAGAGGCCAGGAAAAAAAACCTGATTGATCATCTGTGTGTATAATGTGTGTGTGTGTGTGTGTGTGTGTGTGTGTAAAAGACTTACCTGGTGTGTGTGTTGTTGACAGTGGTATCTGCTGACGTTCTCCAAGAATACTTCTTAGCTTGTCTTTCACTTCTGACACTGCATTTCTGTTTTAGAAAGTTAAAAATAAGGATTTTTACACACACTGGACATATAAGACTTATTATATGCTGCCCATTCATTATAAAATTTAATTAAATAAAAAAAATGTATCGAATTTTTGACATGTTGATTTTGATAATGCTAGTAAACTCTCCTATAAGTTTCTCTCCTAACATTTCTATATTTAATCCCAATAATTAATAAATATATTTATAATGAGTAACATTTCTATATTTAATCCAAATAATTAATAAATATATTTATAATGAGCTATATATGTGCAAAGTAAATAAGGGATTGACTGGATACACAGGAAGAGGAAACAAAGCTTTGTCAAACCCAAACACGGGAACCTGCGCACGCTCGCACCTGATCAGGCAAACCTCTTTCTGTGTGTGTGAATACTGCGACATAGTTTGTGCCAGATCTGCACTGTGGTTTCTGTAACTCTGTGTCAGTTCCTCCAGAGTCTAAAGAGCAAACACAAGGTCAAAGGTCAGACCAACTCCAAATCCCTGCGGGGCAGGTGACCTTTGTGAAACGGCGAGGCCTCACCTTGAAGCTGCGTTCGCATCGTCTCCTCGTCTCTCTGGCCTCCGCCTGCTGCAGCATCGCATCCTCCTCTTGTTGCCCTGTCAAACAAGATGAAGAGATGAAACTGCGGTGGCCTACGTCTGGACTTGTCTACTGTCCTGCTGACATAATACAAGGCAACGATAAACAGCTGTCAGTGCAAAGGTGACTTACTCAACCGTGTTTTCAGTTGATTCACGTCTCTTTGTAGATTTTCCAACTCTTTTTTGCGAAGCTTTGAGCTAAAACTGGAAAGGAAATAAAAAAAAAAACGAATTTATATTATTATTCATATTTCATATTCATTTGAAAATAATCAACTTTTGTGTAATAACAAAAGTTGATACTAATTATAGTAATACTAATTATAATAATAAGTAATGTTTTTGTACAGGTTATCCATTACCTTTGTGCTGATCTATTAGCTATTTGTTTTGCAAAATTTTAACAAATGTCTGGGCTAACTACTGACTTCTATATATCTTTTGACTGACTATAGGTATTAAGTATAGGTATAGGTACTGTAGGTCTGTCTTCTTCTGTGGTTTTAGCTATCTGCAAACACCCACTGGACTGACTGCTCTTTATTACTTAGAAAAACATTTCGAAATGTGGAAAAAGGTTCACTTGCTCTGCAGCAGTCTTTAGAACATTGACAGAGTTGATATTCTATGGTCAATCGTGAGCTGCATGTCCAGTCTACATGCTGTACCTCTCCTCCAGGTTTCCTAGCGATGAAGCTCTGGTGATGTGCCCTCGCAGACTGTTCAGCTCCTCTCCGATCTCTCTCCTCCACTGCTCCATCCTCCTCTCTGTTCCTGGACTTTGTATTCCCTTTAATTCCCTCCTTTCCCTTTCTCTCTCCCCCAACTCCGCACGTAGCCTTCGAACCTCCTCTGCATGAAGGAGAGACACTTTCGTTGCTTTAGACTAATACAATTAGACAGGTTAAAAAGCACAAATACCACCGTGTCTCACGGAAATGAAGCTGGCACATCTGACTGTAGGAAGGTTAAAGTGCTAAAAACTCAAGGCTTTGAAGAACAGTTTTTTGTCACAATAATAGTTTCATTAAAAAAATGAACTTTGTTCTACTGTATATTCTGCAACTCAGGTTTTATTGTTGGCAATTGACACCAACACTATCTGACTCATCGTACTCAGAAATATATATATATACATATATTTCTGAGTATATATATATATATATATATATGGTGCTTAATAGCAATCCTAAAAAACAGAAGTCATGTTTTGTTCTGTCTGTGTAAAGATCAAGACAACATTAGCAATGGTAATTGTGTATAATAAGTAATATAATATAATATATATAATATACAGTATCTGTAGTGAGCGGTGGAGTACATCAGTTACCTTGTAGTGTCTCGATGTGAAACTGTTGCGAATGGTGTGCTCGTTCCATGTCATGAACTTTCTGCGTTAGAGACTCAATAGCCTGGTAAAAACAATAAAGATGTGTTCTGATGAACGGTGTATTACTTTTTTTTTCTTCCTGCTCACAACCACTTAATAAAGTGTTAGCAAAACATTGTAGCGCCATGTTAAAAAAAAAAAGTTGCACCGTTTCTATCAGTGAATAATTGTCACCATCATACTAATTATAGCAGAGGAACAAAAATCACACACTTGACTCTGTATCTGGAGTTGTGACTGGATGGAAGCCAGATCTGTCATTTGCACAGAAGAACCTATTGACTGGTAATCTGGCCAGTGATGTGCAGCTCGAGTCAGATGAGTAGGGTGGCCGGAATCCTGAGCTCTCTCCGTAGCTGTGGAAGAACAATTGTAATAACATATGAATGACATTTACTGAAAGCAAATCACAGTCCTGTCAAGTCACTTGATGTAATCGCTTATGTCTATAATATCAATAAGTGTAACTTCATGGTTGTATACAGACATGTTAAACAGTTAAGACTCGCTATAAAAGCCTTTGTGTTTTTGTGATATATTTGAAACTGGTTTAGTTTTGAATATATATTTTTCAAAAGTATATTTACTCACCTTCTCCTACTCTGGAAATTTTTCCTGGTGACTTTAGTCTCTCCTGTGGACAGAAGCATGGAAGAGAGACAAGGGTTTAATAAAACTATCAGAAGCTGTTATCCTGTTTGACGTGTAGTGGAGTGTTGCTGCCATCTACAGGCGCCTGTTGATAATGATTTATAAGCCATGAAAACAATGGTTCATATTTTACCAGTACAACGGGGGATTCAATAGGGCTGCCGTTTTAGCATACAGACTTAGTTTTTTAAAATGTATTTTAACGATTGTAAAATTTAAAATCACAATATGACAAATTGACTCACCCTCATCTTTGCAACGCTGCCGTCTGCTACAGATAGAATTGAGTTCAGTTGATTGTCCCAGTTCATGTCTACGGGGAGCTACAAAATAAGTTGTCAAAGTCATAGTTCAAAGTGCAAATTAGTGTGTGTGTCCTTGCAGTGATGATACACCCAACACCAGTAACATTAGACAGGCGTGGCATCAAAGCTGTGGATGAGGTAACAGAAAGCCGTCGTGATGAGATCTCCAGCACCTTCTAGGGGATTCGATTTCAGCACATGGTGAGCAGTTTTAACATCTAATAATAATAGCTATAATAGCTAACACGTTGAATTCAGAATTAACATAGCAGATTTTGACTACTTTGATGGGTTGTAATAATACTTTGACAACATTTAAGTCAGATATCAATGATGCAATTTTGTCAATTACATATATCACCAAATTAACCTCCAGTCTGCAGAATCTCCCTTGAACTTTGGTATTAACATCATGTTTTTTCACTACAGGCCATTTCTGTTGTGACTATTTGAAACAAGCTCTGCAACATTTTATCTTTCTTCAACCTCTTGACTTGAACTTTCCGGCTTTCCTTTAAAAATATTTACTCGCAAAAATTAGAAAGTAATTTTGAAACAGCTTTAAGTATAAAAGCAACAAACCTACACAATGTGTATTAAATTCTGCTTTTCTACAGACCCCCTGTGTCCTATTCATGAAAAAATTATTGGACTGTTTTTGAGTAGATATCGTAAACACCAACGTTACTAACTGAAATGCAACATAGCGTAGCAACGTGTATATTACTACTAGAGCCGAACGTTATTTTTTATACAATGTATTAAAAATGTTACGCAACATGTCACTAAATAAATACATGTACACCTTTTATCAAAATGCTCAAGTAATTGTTAGAACAAGCCAGCGAAAGTACTCACCGAAACGCTTGCGAAGCTGTTTTTTTAAATCCAGGAGCCCATTAACGACGACGTGATTACGTATGACGTAAGTACAAAGGAACTCTGGGTAAAGTAGTAAAGCTTGAAGACTTAACGCTTTGCCCTTTTGCCATCAGAGAGTTCCAAGACTACTTAAACTTAAGTACATCTCTTTAAAAAAAATGACTATTTTGTGTGCCATGTGGCGCTTTCTTTCTAAAGAATAGTTTATATATTTATACTTACATTTCTGACACGGAAGACCCGGAAAGAATTCCTATCCCACAATGCAACTGCTCGTGTTGACACAGTTGCCGTAAAGCAATGGCAGCCACCGTTCTGAACGTGGAAACAGCGATACGACTATTAAAGGATACTATATCAGAACTTGGATTCGAAGTGTATCCTTTAAAGGTCGTACAACTAACTGATTTGGTCATTTATATTCTTAATTTTAGCAAAAGCCACAGGGACGGCAATGACTTTTTTCTCACCTTAAGAAGTATCATAAGGGTACATATGTCAAAGCTCACAGGGCGTTATATTGTTACACTGTAATAATGTATTTTAAGCCAAAAAAGATGACTGTCGGTACCTTTAAAAGTTTATACAGTACACATATCAAACACAGCAACAACAAACAAGTAATACATGATGCATTACTAGTTTCAAGTCACATCAATAATTAATTAAACTAATCTGAAGGCTAATTTAAACTTTATAAAAACACATTAAAAATTAAAGTAAGCTGGGTAAGGCTTTAAATTGTGATTTATGACTGCTTCAATAACCTGTGTGTCATACAGTGAGTGGTGTTGAAGTGTATATTTTCTCTATTACACGACTACAGGCTACAGAAACCTGACCGTCTAACTGTGAAACTAGGGAAAAGTGGAGCTCAAATATACAGTATATACTGTTAGTTGACACATTCTCCTGCAGTCAAGCTGATTCCTACTGGATAACAGTATCCTCTGTGTTACACTTGCTCCATGTCTACAGGTGGGCTGGTACAATGCACTGCTACCTGCGTCACTGCGCCTGGCTCATCCAGACGACACCCTGGCTGTGGTGGTGCTCAGCACTCCAGCCATGTTCGAACAGACCTTCCTGCCTTTCATGGAGGACGGAGGCTTCCAGGGACTGACAGATCCCATTGACCAGTGTGTCAAACAGTGCATCTCAGCTGCCGTCTCACGGGTGAATAGTATAAAAGAGAGGGAGAGATTATTATTTAGTTATTTTTAATAATCCAATTTAACTTTTTTACATGTGCTTTATGAGTAGGATTTGATGTTACTATATACAGTATTTTGTTTTTGGTATTTGCATCGATCTTAAATGACTAAATTGTGAAGAGGGGTCCATTAATACAGTATATGTTAAAGCATTAAACTTGATGGGAAAATCTCTGTAAGGGCCTTTTTAATAGTATTTTTTTCTGTATGAACTTAACAACATATAGTATTTGGATGTTGGTTGATATAGGAAACATAATAGCAAGCCACATGGTGGCAGTATTGGTCTTACTTCGAGAAATAGTATATACTATATTGTATATAGTGATCTGTCCAGGGTGGCCTGCCCTCAACTGTTAACTACTGGTATTGACTCAAGGCCCCTCTGTGACCCTGACAATGATTGAGCATTAAAAGATGAACTAATGATAGTTTAGTTTCTCACCATCTTGTCCTTACCAATAATGAAATATATGGTCAAAGACCATATATGGTAATTTGGAAAAATTAGAGTACTTCTATCATCATAATTGATCAACACAGTGTCCTTTGCATGCATCATAACAGCATTTGCAGCAACCGCTGTGGTCTTTAAAATGAAAAATGGCTCCTGACCTTGATTGCAATAGTTCTCTCTTCCTCCTTTGCCCTGCAGTGTTTTCCTGGACAAACGGTGGAGGTGAGTTATGACTATGAGATGCTGCCCAACAGGAAACCAAAATTCTTGGCACAGACTGCAGCTCATGTGTCGGGAGCAGCTTTCTATTACCAGCAGGCAGATGTCACTGATCAACCCTGGGCTGAGAAAGTAATCTTTTTTTTTTGTTTTGTGCTGTGGAAACTCATTGTTTCATTGTCTGGATTAGCATTTCTCACTAATTGTCTCTCCCGCCCTCTCTGTCTAACTGCAGAAAATGTTCGGTGTGTGCGTGCATCCGAGGTTCGGAGGCTGGTTTGCCATCAGATCTCTGTTGGTGTTTGAAGATGTGACGCTGGGCCCCGACGTCCTGCAGCCAGTTCCCCCTGACTGTGTCCCAACCAGAGAAGGCAGGATAAAACTGCTCGAGTCTTTTAACCATCGTTGGCAGGTAATTGATGTCACCACCTTTTGCTGTTAATGTCCACTTTTAAGACTGAAGAAAATTTAAGAAAATATTGGTTTTGTTGTTTTAGATTGAATGTCCGCTTGTCTTTGCTTTAGCAGGACTGGAGTTACAGAGACGTAGTTCCTCCAGTTCAGACCTACTCACAGAGACAGAGGGACTACTTTTCCACTCTTCCTGCTCAACGCTTTGCTCTGCTAAAGACCTGGGGCTTCCTGCCCAAGGAGGACCAACAGTCTGAAGCGGTCTCAGACACACAGGGCAGCCATGGATGAAAGAAGACACTGGACATTAACACAAGTTTATATACTGTATGTGCAGAAATGCAAAAAAAAAAAAAATTTTTTTTTTCTATACCTTGACTTTGACAAGGTGCACACTATTGTCAATGCAGCTGAAGGAAATTTCCAGCAACTCCTATACTGAATTATGATGCAAATAATGATCGCATCAAATGTCTGCAAATGTTACAAAAAATGACTACAAAACACTACACGATGCAGCAATGCATTGTTTGTGTCTGTCTGTGACAATACCAAGGATACATCTTAGTTTTGGGAACTGACATCTTTTGTCTGCAGCTTCATTGAATGAAGTTCCAGAAATGCAAGTTTATGTCCCAAAACATGCTAAGAAGTGAATAATTTGTGCTAAAAACTCAAAATACAGCATATCTGAACATGTGAAAATATCTTGCAGTCTTTATTTTATATCAATAAGTAATGCACCCTATTTCAATAGACATCCATTTGAAATTAGTCAAATAATTTTTATTAATAGTTTCTCTGAAAAAATAAAGTTTTATTTAAAGATTCAAGAATGTTGGTTTTGTTTATTATTTATTTTAAATATGTCAAAAACTTGATAAAAATGGGTCATAAAATTTTTTTTTTTTTTTTTTTTTTTAACATTAACTTGAATCTGTTATATCTGCAGAACCAGCAAGAGTCGCTCCACGCTGCGTGGTCCCAGCTTCAGCCTGAGGAGGGCACCGAGGACTGGTGGATAAGCTGGTGCTTTGCTCCCTCTAGTGGTTTTGTGTGGTTTTACTGTAAGTTAAGCTAAATTAATTTAACTTTAATTTAAATCTAATCAATTTGACATTAGTTAAAAAAAAATCAATGTTACACAATATGGATAACTCTCAGCCATTTTTTATTTTGTAAAAGCAGCTCTTGGAGAACAAAAGGTTGGAGACCCCTGATCTAGATTATATGTGACTACTGTGTTAGCAAAGGCCAGTGACATAGGCACTTATGTACAGTATGTGAGTTCTGACATACAGCGGAAATCAAGTTGCACCATAGGAACAGAACTCCGGCGTAAGTCGAGGGTCCTGCTGTACTTTAAGTCCTCTTCCCAGACGTCACTTTAGATGGCCATTTCTTTTTCATGTTCTTTCACTTCAGCTGTGTGACAAAAATATTTACACTTCCTCAAAAAGATACAAGAGTTAAAAATAGGAATACAGCCCCTTCAAACATGATCACAGATGGACATTTGTCTCAAAAAATAATATAAAACAAGGAAGGTCATAGAGCAGAATTAAATAGATCTTAGTTTATTGTTGTTGAAGAACCCAAACCCCTGAACTCGGTGTGCCCTAAACGTCATGTCCGTCATCTCAGTAGCTTCCTTAGTTACGGCACAATATGGCTCTTTTTCTCTCCCGCATACAGTACACACAAAAACACACCAACCCTGTTTTCCAAATGTGACTACATTCGAGGATTCCACACAACTCGAATGCTATTCCAATATAAATTTGTAAGTGAATGCATTTTTTTGGCCACATTACATTTGTCAACATTACAGGATGAAAAAAAAACAAAAACACACACCAGCCATAGTTGAACAAAAGACTGGGACCCCAGTGTACTAATGGAATAAAATACGTGGAAAAATACATTTTCTCCAAGTCAAGGTGTCACGTAAAAAAAAACTCTCAAGTTTGTTTTGGTTTAAGGACAAATTGTAAAAACCTTTAGGTACAATTTTGAACTCACACAATTAACAATTGTTAACAATTTTAGCTAACTTATCAATTTTTAGCTATCTTCTTTGCTATGTTCTCTTAGATACATTTTAGCTACTTGTGTTCTTAAGTTTTGCGACTAAATTTCAAATACCTAAATTGTCTATTTTTGGCTACATTTTCTTGCTTTTTTTTTACAGATTTCTACCAACAATTGCTAGAGATTGGTGCAGCACACAACACAAACCTTGACTTTGACAATGTACGCCCTATAGGGCAATGAGAAATCCTGTTCATATTTTCCTGTTTTAACTCATTTTCTGGAAATGAATGCAGACCACACACTACAAAACACTACACGATGCAGCAATGCATTGTTTGTGTCTGTCTGTGACAATACCAAGGATACATCTTAGTTTTGGGAACTGACATCTTTTGTCTGCAGCTTCATTGAATGAAGTTCCAGAAATGCAAGTTTATGTCCCAAAACATGCTAAGAAGTGAATAATTTGTGCTAAAAACTCAAAATACATCATATCTGAACATGTGAAAATATCTTGCAGTCTTTATTTTATATCAGTAAGTAATGCACCCTATTTCAATAGACATCCATTTGAAATTAGTCAAATAATTTTTATTAATAGTTTCTCTGAAAAAATAAAGTTTTATTTAAAGATTCAAGAATGTTGGTTTTGTTTATTATTTATTTTAAATATGTCAAAAACTTGATGAAAATGGGTCATGAAATGTAGTTTTTTTTTTTTTTTTTTTACATTAACTTGAATCTGTTATATCTGCAGAACCAGCCAGAGTCGCTCCACGCTGCGTGGTCCCAGCTTCAGCCTGAGGAGGGCACCGAGGACTGGTGGATAAGCTGGTGCTTTGCTCCCTCTAGTGGTTTTGTGTGGTTTTACTGTAAGTTAAGCTAAATTAATTTAACTTTAATTTAAATCTAATCAATTTGACATTAGTTAAAAAAAATCAATGTTACACAATATGGATAACTCTCAGCCATTTTTTATTTTGTAAAAGCAGCTCTTGGAGAACAAAAGGTTGGAGACCCCTGATCTAGATTATATGTGACTACTGTGTTAGCAAAGGCCAGTGACATAGGCACTTATGTACAGTATGTGAGTTCTGACATACAGCGGAAATCAAGTTGCACCATAGGAACAAAACTCCGGCGTAAGTCGAGGGTCCTGCTGTACTTTAAGTCCTCTTCCCAGACGTCACTTTAGATGGCCATTTCTTTTTCATGTTCTTTCACTTCAGCTGTGTGACAAAAATATTTACACTTCCTCAAAAAGATACAAGAGTTAAAAATAGGAATACAGCCCCTTCAAACATGATCACAGATGGACATTTGTCTCAAAAAATAATATAAAACAAGGAAGGTCATAGAGCAGAATTAAATAGATCTTAGTTTATTGTTGTTGAAGAACCCAAACCCCTGAACTCGGTGTGCCCTAAACGTCATGTCCGTCATCTCAGTAGCTTCCTTAGTTACGGCACAATATGGCTCTTTTTCTCTCCCGCATACAGTACACACAAAAACACACCAACCCTGTTTTCCAAATGTGACTACATTCGAGGATTCCACACAACTCGAATGCTATTCCAATATAAATTTGTAAGTGAATGCATTTTTTTGGCCACATTACATTTGTCAACATTACAGGATGATAAAAAAACAAAAACACACCCCAGCCATAGTTGAACAAAAGACTGGGACCCCAGTGTACTAATGGAATAAAATACGTGGAAAAATACATTTTCTCCAAGTCAAGGTGTCACGTAAAAAAAACTCTCAAGTTTGTTTTGGTTTAAGGACAAATTGTAAAAACCTTTAGGTACAATTTTGAACTCACACAATTAACAATTGTTAACAATTTTAGCTAACTTATCAATTTTTAGCTATCTTCTTTGCTATGTTCTCTTAGATACATTTTAGCTACTTGTGTTCTTAAGTTTTGCGACTAAATTTCAAATACCTAAATTGTCTATTTTTGGCTACATTTTCTTGCTTTTTTTTACAGATTTCTACCAACAATTGCTAGAGATTGGTGCAGCACACAACACAAGAACCTGGTAAGAGGAAAAAAAATCCTTATTCAGGATGTGTGTATCCAACAAGCAGCTGGAATTACTCAAGTGGAAGTAACTGGAAGTATCAAAAAAAGGTTGGTCTACAACGCATTCACCGAACCCTTCGGTGATGGCCAAGAGGGGGCGTGTCATCACGAATCATACGAGTCGGGTGTGTGTCTCGTCCTCCGCCGAACCCCTGGGGTTAGTTAAGAACCACCGGTCTACATAAAGCTTCTAAAGGTGAGAATTTCTACGAAAAAAACAAACAAACAAAAAAAAAAAAACAATTAAACCTTGTTGCTACACAGAGCTACTAATGCTTTGTTTCTATTTGTGGAGACCAAACAAAGGTTCATTCAAAATCAGCAACACCAACCATTTAATCAGATTCATTAACAATAATGTAATTATGTTTTTTTTTATTAAACCTTGTTTCCTATATTCAATTAAAAAAAATTTCATTGAAAAAACAGTTTAGTTGTGTGTGGAAGTAATTTGTTTTTTGGACAACTCAAAGGCTTGGTGCTCACACACACACACACACTCTCTCTCTCACACACACACTTTAGGTTTCTTTAATATTACTATTCACAAACCGATATTCTCGTCTCCAATTATTCTACGTCTACGTTATTAAATATACATAAGGAAAAAAGGACGTCGCAGTCCGAAAACAGCTTTTCAGTTTCTCCACCTGCTAGCTTTAAGCAGGATGAAAGTTAGATTCTGGTACTTGTACGTCGATGGCTCATATTACTCCTCCTCCTCGTTCCTCCCTCCTCTGAGGCTCCTGCGTCTTTGCCTTTTTTTTTCTCTGCAGAGAACAAAAGCTGGAGTCGGAGTCGGAGTGAGGACCTGGCACAGGGAGGCAGGTCCTCACGACCAGCAGTAGCAGATGGAGGAGGTTCTTACAGCAGTTGCTCCTTTTTTTTAAGTCCTGAGATTCAAGTTTTACGTCATGAAATCAACACTTGGAAATGAGCAGGAAACAGAGGTGGGAACGGGCTGAGAGAGCGCTCAGTCTCTGCTGCACCTCATCCATTCATTTACTAACCTTCTGTTTTCGTTGAACCGGCAGCAAAGTTCAGTTTGCTCAGCAATTCCCACAATCCCCCTTGTCCTCCTCGGGCTCAGAAAGTCTCCAGCTTCTGGCTGTGTCTTTTTTTCTTCCTCCGTTGCCTTCAGGGATGTGGGAGGTTCATTCTGTCCTCTATTAGAGTGTTATCCGAGCCCTGACTCTCGATGCACTGCTTCACAGTTGCGATGACTCCGGACAGACGTCTGTCCAGCGCCGCCAAGTGTGACTCGGCCAGGACTGGGTGAATCGGGTCAAACGCCAGAGACTGACGCACGGCTGAGCTCAGGGTTCCGCCTTTGAGCAGATTTAACCTGTTCCACGTGGACACCCGCACCCTGCAAAGGACGCCGTGTTTAACCGAGGTGACAGAGGAGGAAGATTTCATTTAGATTTTTTTCTTTTTTTTTTTTCATATATACTCACATGCAGCACTGGTACACAGGCGCCAGGATGCTGCGTTCATCCACAGCGGCATTTCCAAAGCTGCAGACAGACACAAAAAAAACCCAGATATTAATTTAATATACATTTACAGTATATATATATATATCTATACATATATATTTATATATATACACACACTTATATATGTATCCATACATATATACATATATATATACATATATACACACACATATATATATATTGTTCTGCACGACTTTTCTTGCATCTCCAAGGGTTTTTTATAGCATTGTGTACAGTTTACATATTCTTGGTATTTGTGGTGCACGGTGGCTCTGTGGGAGCACCCTCAATTTCACTGTACAATGACAATAAAGACTATTTTATTCTATTCTATTCGCAAAGAACGACGTGGTATAGTAACATTTTGACTCGTGGGCCACAATTGTCCAAAAACTGAACGTGGTGGCCAGGTGAGGAGCAGATAGATGGAGCGTTCGTGTGAACTAAGATAAGGGAATGATTCTCCCTCTATTGGGGAAAACGTGGGTATTGCAGGCAAAAACCAGAAACATAATGATAATATAAATAAATTTGGAAATGATTTGGAAAAGTTTGGCCGGCCGGATTAAGAAGCTGAACGGGCCATATCAGGCCCCGTGGGCCTTAGTTTGCTCACTAAATAAAGGGTATGAAAACCTGGATCTTAAACGCGACAACTCACCTCTTTGCGTTATCAAGCAGGATGAGCATGCTGGCACCGCCGTCGTCCTGGAAACTCTCGTAGTGATGTCGATCGGCGTTCCCGATCAGATAATCAAATATGGCAGTGTCTATCACGTCCAGGAGCCTCGGCCCTGCATCGTACGGCGGCATTTTCTTCACTGCTTCGCAGTAACTCTCGTCGTATTCCCACCTGAGTGAACAACACCGGCACTATTAAACACCGTACGACAGCGTGTTCCAGTTCTGAGGCGCTCAAACCCTCAAACCCACCTGGCCAGTTTTCCTTCTCTGTATGTGCGACCCCAGGGGTGTCTGTGTTTCTGCAAAGGCCAGACGTCAGGCAGCCACAGGGTTATCGACCCCTCCATTATCTCACCTTCTGCACAGGCCGGCTCACTCTCTCGACAGTAGTAACACTTTCCATAGAAACATGTATTGTTACCTGGAGACAGATGGCGACGTAGAAAAAAAAAAACCCCAATCAGACAAAACTGCTAAAATGAGTCAAACCAACAATTTGAATCACATTTAAAACCTCAAATTTGTGTAGCGCATTGAAGACGGGAAGTGACTGCTTAGCTACTGATAACATTGTAGCTACTGATTGGCTAGCCACAAAAGTGGTTAACGTAACAGAGTAGCCTGACCTGGCCAATAATTACGATCAATACGCCTAACCTAAATAATACTGCCAGGACTGATCGTTTGTTCCCGTGGAATGTTTGTCACATTGTTATTCATTGGTTTAGTCGACTGACAACTTATTTAAAATCAACCTTTAACACAGGGATAAATGCTCACCTTATGGTATCAGTGTATATATATTTATATATATATATATATATATACTTTTATACATTTTAATATATAAGTCACACCTGAGTATATGTTGATTAAGAGTTCGGAAACTATGGTAATAGAATTTCGCAGCTGCTGCCATTTTTTTCCCGTGTGAAAAGAAGGGAAGGCTAACCAGTACCCACCCTGCATTAGGAAAGTGCTCAGCAGCTGCTCCGTGGCCACGGGTTTAATCTCTGTGCGCAGGTTGATGTATCGTCCCACCGCCAGAGGTGCTCTCCTAAAGCCCAGGATCCTGCAGGGGACGACAGAAGGTAATATTAGCGGAGTAAGGACTGACACACGGGGGATGTCCCATTGACGTACCTGTCCAAGTGAAAGGCTGCCACCTCTGCATTGTGCCTGTCGTAGCCTGCATATGGTTCGCCCTCAACAACGTAGTCTCTGTTGTACCTGAGGAAAAGCCGAAGGGAGAAACAGGGGAGGGAGGGTTGCTGAGCAGCTAAACAAATGGACCAAATTAGCATCGATTAGCCCGCACTCTGACCTTTTGGGTTTGAAGACGACCTTCTGCCCGCCATCAAGCACAAGCAGGGCTTTCAGCTGAGTGCCTTTGTAACCCACGTCGGCCCGTTCGATCCGGGCGCTGCTGAGGGCCGTGAGCACCGCAGCCAGTTCTGGAGTCTCCTCGGGGTACACCTCTCTGGGACCCACCCACTGACTCGCTATCTCCCAAGGAGACTGCAGCGTGTGTGTGAGACGGGCTCCACGGGACAAAACAAGACCGGCTTCCATCTGTTGAAAAAAAAAAAAAAAGTATTTATTCATCTTCTATGACCTTATACTCCTCAGGATTTTCAAATCCAGAATCATTTTAAAAAACACTGTGAACTGTGACAGGTCTGTCTCATCTGTCCGAAGGACATTCTCCCAGAAGCCTTTGTGGCTTGTCATTATGCATTTTGGCAAATTCCAGTTTCGTTTTTTTATGATTTGCTTTCAACAGCGGTGTCCTCCTCTGTCGTCTTCCATTAAGTCCACTTTGGCTCAAAAGGCGACGGCAATGGTGCGTTCCAATATTGACGTCCCTTGACCTTTGGAGTTCACCTCTAATCTCTTCGGAAGTTGTTCTGGGCTCTTTGGTTAGCATTCGTGTTATCCGTCTCTTTTCATTTTGTCGTCAATTTTCCTCTTGTGGCCACGTCCCACGGTTGGATACAGTCCCGTGGACCTTAAACCTCTGAATGATATGTGCGACTGTCGTCACAGGAACACCGAGCTGCTTGGAGACGGTCTTATAGCCTTGACCTTTAACATGCTTGTCTATAATTTTCGTTCTAATCTCCCGAGACAACTCTCTGTGGTCCATGTTCTAATGGCACACTAACCTTACGAAACGCCCTGAGGTCCCGCCGACTGGACGCAGAGCCTTCGCCTCCATCGAGAAGGAATATCTTGGCAAGGCCCAGCAGGAGAAGCACGACACACAGCACCACCAGGCGCTGTTTGAGCTTCATCTCAACACGACCTCCTCCTCAACCGACGTGCGCTTGCCCCTCTCTGAACGCCCCTCACTCCTGATGCATGGCTCGTGCCACCTTCGGTGGGTCGGACAACCCCGACTGGCCGGGAGGCAGATTTGTCCAAAGTGCAGATTTAACCACGTGGTAGATACCTGGAAGGTAAAAAAAACACATTCTTCAGAAAAGCCAACTAGGAGGACATCGATAAGGGGACATGTAGTCAACAGTAGTGTTTGTTGTGTCAGTTGTGCGTCTCTATCTATTGCCTGTATTGCCCTGAAGGGAGTGGTGACCCAGTGCTGCAGCTGAACTTTGTCCAACACCTATTAAAAGTAAGGCAAGGAATACAACAACATGTACCTCGAGCACCAACGTGGCTAAGAATCTACCTTTAACACCACATGGTGGGGCTACAGTATTCAGCTAGGTCTTGTTTCAAAGTATAATCGATGAATCACACACAGTACGTTACGTCACATGGTTGTCAACACGTGTCACACAGCCCATAATGCTGTTAGTTTAAATTGGTGTCCAATGCATTTGAAGTGAGTCCGAGCGAATCACTGGCAGTCAGCATGTCCGTTTCCAAAGGGAAGGAGAAGCAGCCAGTTTTTCCCACAGGGCTTTACTCAGTTTGTGTGCCGATCAATACTTCGTGAATATTTTGTTTCCCAGCCTGCATCAGGAACGCCATCCAAATGTCAGCTGTTGAAGTGTTGAAGGCTCTGAGTCGACATGAAGTTTTTTTTTAACCAATTACAAAGTCCGGCACTCAGTCATGTGCATCAAGCCAAAACAAAATGGCAATTGATTTTTTTATACTATTCAAATCAATTATTAAATCTGGTATATATCTTGTCATCGACTTCATTTAAACGAGTTGAAATCATACTTCTGCTTGAAACATTTTTTCTTCTTTTCTTGTCAATTGCTCAAATTCGTTTTTTACGCTGCCCCTGCTGGTAGACATGTTTACGCAGGGTGTGACCCTGTCTTTTTCTCCTGCAGGGAACTGGTGCAGGGAGATCACGTAACCATTGTACAAGACAGCAACAATGAGTTAGTAACTCTAAATCACTAACTTCCAAAAGAAATAATAATAATTCAAAAAAATATTTAAATTAAACTAAATTTCCTTGGGATAGGAGTACTGCTTCTGTACTGCGGAAGCAGAAATCGTGTACTGGATTTTTTTTAGTATAGTCCCTTCATTTACTCTTAACCTTAAATTATCGCTCCTATTGATTAGAACGACAAAGGTTTTCTCTCCGAATACTTAAATACTGTGTGAACTCGGTCTTTTCGCCTGAGGCTTAAACAAATGAGGGCTTTTGTGCTCTGATGACAACCTGTACGTAGTCAACATATTATTGTGTAATGAAACCCATCAATGATATATAAATCTGAGCTAAGCCGGAGACTGGCGAATGGCAGCTTTAAACATAAGGTCACCTCAGGTCAACCATCATGTGATAAAACGCCTTATTTCAACACTAAATGTTTTTTATTACATGCTTGCTGAAAAAGGGAAAACAATTCATTTAACAATGCTTTAAAAAATATTTATTATTGTTTACAATCCAATTCACATTTTGTGCAGTCTAAACACGGCTGTGGGGACGGACAATGCAGCCGCAAGTGAGCGTCAGCTGTGGTTTCTATTTAATCAAACACTGTTGTCTCCTCAGTCCCCTTCACCAATGACCATGAGATGTTACCATGCATTAAAATGATGACAGTGCACTGCACCATATCATCTCATGTCCTGCCTTTTCCACTACCACCTGCTCAGAGAGGCAACAACCAAACTAGGTATACTAGAAATCCGGAAGGTAGATGAGCATCCATTGACCGGCCAGTGACCGGAATCGGTCATTTTGTGGCATGATGGGTCCTGGCCTGCACCACACACGTGTTGTATAGATACGTTTGTCAACAAACATGAGAGCTAGATCATACTCAATCTGTCGTTAATTTGGGATTGCTCTACGCTGCGCCAAAAAAAAATCTCCAAGCTCAATATTTGTTACATTTGTAACAGCAGGGTTAACCTCGAGGGAGCGACCGCAAAGCTGTTTGATACAACAAATGTCATTTAGAGTTAGAGTTTTGTTTATTCTATTCCCGGGTGCAGTGTTACCAGAGGTGTTTCAAGTCAGCGAGGGTTTGTTTGGTTTGGCAGGGCGTGTGGTAGACGAGAAGAGAACTCATCTGTCAGGTGACGAAGCGCTCTGCTTTTGTTTAAAAAAAATAAAAAAATAAATGCCCCTTAATGCTCATAAGAAAAGCACTTTGCCCCTGTACCAACTGCATTTATTCTTCTGCTTTCTCTACTTCCGCCTCTAGTTCTGTTTCTATTGCTGCTTGTGCACTGTCCATTACTCTGAATGATTTCACAACATCTTGTTAGAAGAGAAAAAGACTGTAGTACACGTTATTCTTTATATATGCCTTCAATTGAATTAATTTTTTTTAAAATTTTAATCTCCAGAATTGTCAGCTTGCATTGAAATTCTCCTTCAACGCTTGGTTAACTTTACCTAAACCTGCTAATGTGCTGCGACCTCAGAGTATGTATGCTGTCACCGTTTGGTATTGGGGCTTTTCACTGGTAAATGTTTCATTCAGACGTGCAGAAGCAAGAAGCAGGAGAGCGGCATCCTGGGTGATCAGCACTACACACACTGTACTTCATGACTGAGGGGATTAATGAGTGACTACTGTGATGTGGTATTTATTGTTGGCTGACACTGACGTTCATGGTCCAACCCATACAAGTGGATATTCTTTACTACTTTACATACTGTACAAATACTGAAGTTCCCTTCCGCTGTGTATAAACATGCCACATCATCACTTGGACATATGGTAGGTTATTAACAACAGACAGTCTTTTTAGGTGACCATACTGTAGGTGTGAAGAACTAAAATCCAGGGAGTACTCTGTATTTTGCCAGATAGGGCTAGCTTCGTCCACAATTCCTAATTGGACAAAGTAACAAAGAAAAAAAACCCCAAAACAAACGGATAAATGAATTGTGCCGTTTGTGATTGGAAATACCAGCGGCACAAACACAACCGCCGTATCAACGTTTTTACCGAGATATTATTGTGTACAGATATTTTAAGTATCGTCACAACACTACATATTGGAATATTCTAGCAAAAGACGACTGCACAGCAGGCTGAATTGGCAAGTGTCGAGAACAACACGCTGTCAACAACTGTGGTCGTAATTTGCCGTTTTATTTATCTTTAGCGCGGCTAATTTACAGCACTTTAACAGAGCAGTAGTGGACTACACCTAGTGAATCCGGGTTAAACCGGGGTGTCCACGGCTCATTCTGCTCGGCTGTCTGTGTCCACGCAGGCACTCCATTCACACACAATTGGTCTTTCACGGTGGTGCTGCCTGCTTTTCAAAATGCAGAAAGAAATGCGGCTCGTTCCGAATGACAAACGTGATAATTCGTCTGAATGGCAGCCGCGTTCATAGTCCCTCCTATCGTGGTTTATTCCGTTTTGCTGCCGTGGGCTAGCCGCTAAGAACAGACAACCATGTACACCTTGCTCTGTGGGTTACTTCGATTCGGCCTGCCAGCTAGCTTCGTACCGTACCGCTGCTTCTGATGTGTTTACTGTCCGTCGACACAGCTTAAAAACACTCACCCTCTGCTCTGTTCAGTGTTGAGGCAGGACTCGGTACAGACGACTTCAGAATCCAGAGGAGTGCGGGGTGCGTGCGATAATATATACAGCAAAACTATAAGTCACAACCGACTGTCATTCTCACCGTCCCCTCACAGGCTTCCTTCTCTCCGCCCTTCGACTCCTGTCTTTGGCCTGCCGCGTCCACTTCCTCCCCCTGCAGGTGCGTTGTCTGTCCACTAGGTGGTAATGTCACATTAAAAACTATGACAGTACCAGAGAAATTAGGGTAGTAACTTTTTAATTAAATGTAGAAAATGTTTTGATATCTAACCACGCATTTAGATTAGGGGGTTTCAAACTGTGGTAGTAGTAACACCGATGGTACCTGGGGCTCCCTCTAGTGGAAAACAAGGGACTCTCGATTTTAAAATACAGCTGACATGTATTCTTGCCATAAAATAACTCTCACATTGATGGGTCAAAAGTAGTATATAATACTGTGTGTGTCAGC
>NC_024308.1:18644139-18650768 GCF_000523025.1 Cynoglossus semilaevis | reverse complement strand
GAAATGTTAACCAGAGGAATATAAACCAATAACACTTTCTTTCTCAACAGCTAAAAAGTGTCCACTTATGGAATAGCTTCATAATTTTTTATGAAGGCTGTATAAAAAAACATTAGAAATTATTTCAATAAAGGTGTCAAACATTAAATAGTGTACTGGCTGCTAACACCAGGTACCTAAACTCACACTACTGTAGTTGGTCAATTGAAAAGATGTTACAAAAGCATCTCATAAACTCTGTCACACAAGGTCTGTCACCATCCACCACACTGAGATCCATTGATCTGTGGAAATACATTAAAATAATGTGGACAGCACCTGAAATGTGACAAAAAAAAATGTGTTTAACTAACGTCATAATCTAACAGTTACGGTAATTATTAAATAATTATCTACATTTTACACATGACTAGTATGTGTATCTGCAATCATAAAACTGACTCATGTAACACACACACGACAACCTTCACTTCAGGAATCATGAAACTGGTTTGTGGAGTAAAAAAAGGGGCAGAGTGTTTATTGGAACTCAGTCTTCACACCAGGCAGCACATCACTCGTCAATGAGATCACAATGCTCGCCAATATCATGACACAGGCAGACAAAAACAAACACATGAAGCCATGTAAGGGGGTGGGGGGGCGCACACATCAGCCTCCTCCATCCAAAGGCTGAAGGATGTGATTCCGTAAATGTCCTCGGTAAACAGTGAATGACGCCTGGCCAGTGCACAGGTTCACATTGGTTTCGTTTTTTTATCACCACAGAATAAGCATGTCACATTGTAACAATCACACACGTGCTCCGGTCAAACCCTTTATCTCAGCTTTGACACTTTCCATGACCGTTAAAAAAAAAAGAAAAAAAAAAGAATCAATCAGCAAAGTGTTAGGGCTTAGTGAATACAGCTAATTAAGTTGTGTACAGTATGTGGGAAAAAAAAACAGCAAAGTGTAGAATGACAAGTTTCTTCATAATGACAAAACGTTTACCTCACAGGAGTTTTCACCCAAAACAAAAAAAAGTCTGTGTTTTTGTAAGCATTCAAATTCACGACTAGAGAGAGACGTGAAAAGAAAAGGGTTAATAAAATATTCTTACAAAAGTTTGACCATGCAATGTTCAGATATTATATGTATATAAATAAAAAATGAATGTAAACATAAGTTAGAATGAATCTCAGAGAGCGCTGAGACGTTTCATGTGGGCGAGATTGTGGACCAAAATTCATTAATAATTTTTTTTCCTTACACAGGACCTGTAACTGAGGAACTCACATCAGATCACATCTCTTGACATTTCTTCCATCGTACCCAGGTTACAGGCGGAGCAGACAATGAGGTGTATAACGTCTACACTCTGCTGCGGCTGCGTTGTCATTCTGTTCTTGATCAACATCTGACCGATTTCTTACTTCCCTGAATCACAGCATGGTATGTGGGTCAGAACCTAACCTGAGCCAATCACAGAGGTTGAATACTTCACCGAAAGCCTTGTCAGATTAGGTTAGATTACTTGAATTCACCCTGAAGGAAGGATTACATGATGACAGTGTCGATTAAGACTGGAACAGCTGGCAAAAAAATAAAAATAATGATGTCATGAATGCATCATCTACTACACTTAAACTCAATATTGTAAAACAACATCGAGTACTAGGATTGTTTGGATCGGTGTGTTTGTGGATTTGCTGATTTGAAGTGCAAGGGCCAGAAAATATAGGACAGAATGTTGACATTTATAAAGTGACTTGTTAATATATTAGAGATTCTGATGGATGGGTGTTTTCTCACTAAATCGCAGCAGGTCAATGACGTCAGCTGAGTCGATGTCAATACTGTAAGCATGTAATCACGTGACCTCGGATGGATGTCATGACCAGGTCTGAACATTTCATTCACTTTTTCCTCTGTCGTCTTCAGCTTCTATTGTGCTTTGGTTCTGGGATTGTGTCTTTGCGTCAGTTTTATTTATTTTTTAATCTCCCTGCCTGTACGACCCCTAACTTCACAATTTTCCCATCCAACACACCCGCGTGGTCTCTCTCTCCGCAGCATGAGCCGGCAGGTTCAGTCATGCAGGTAATTAGGTAGCAGGTCACCTCCCACTGCTCAGCAGTGACAGCAGTCTGACAAGATTCGTCTATTGGGCTTGAACTACAATCTCTTTTCAATAAAAATGTATGTACAGGATTCCATAAACCCCACAAAGCTGTCTTTGGCGTTCTCATTCACCACCTCATTTTCCAACATTTCCTTCCTCCCTCATCTCGTTTCCACCCTATTTTTTTTTAGAGTTTTAATGATTGTTGTAGACACTTAAAATGAATCCTAAAAGTACAACACGGATCACTGCTGCCAGACCAACACCAGGCTTCATGAACTCTAAAGATCTACGACGTCTCTACTGGTCTTTCTTTTTCTATATTACAGTACATGGTGCAACTCGGTGACCGTGACGTTGGGCGACAGACTGTGTAAACGGACGATGTAAACAGATAAGAAATACGATCAAAGGTTTCATTTCGAGTGGCATGCACCTCACTATTGTCATAACCAAATTAACTTGTTGTGTTTTGCGCACATACACACACACACAAACAAATAAACAACATCTGTGATACACAGTAGATTATTAGGGTTCTCCCAGGTTCTTTTTTCACTCAGAGCATCTACGTCTGCGTCACTGCCACTCTGCCTTCTTTACTCTAAAAAACAAAATCGTACAACACTCAGCTTTTGCTTGGCACTAATTAGAATCAATGTGCAACTGCAGACGCAACACGGTCAGGGGGGGGGGGCACTGACTGAACTAGGTTCTGGTTTGACCAAATAGGGGGCCAGAAATTGGAAAAAATAAAATTCACGTGTGTGTGTAAAATAATCAAAATAACTTCACAGAAGGGAGAAGAAAAACAGAACAAAAACCATGTAACATTCAAATGTAACAGACAAAAAAAAAAAAACCTAAATCAACGAACAGTCGTCTACTACATGGTAATACTGTGAACTGCACCATCACTCCCAAAGAAACAAAACAGAACGATAACAACATACATGATTTAAAATAGACTTGTATGGCTCCAGGTAGCTTCCCATGTCTGCTCCGGACCAAAGAATCTACCAATAATAAAGAAGAAGAAGAAGAGGATGAGATGAAAAGAATGCTCAGGCTGTTTTTCTCTCACACTCATTCACAGTTTCAAGTCTGTAGTGTTTTGTTTGTGTGAATCTGTGGAACAAGGCATCGCTGTTCGGGGCGGATGGCGGCAATGCAAAGATGCTGGAAAGAAAAGACAGGCGGCTTTTGAAAAAAAAAAAAAAGAAAATCGCTCGTCGACCCTGACGCTTGAACAAAACACATGAGCTTAGACTCTGGGATGATCGTACCGAAGCAAAATTACCGAAGAGGTTCGGAATCTAAGCAGAAGAGAAAAAGGTCACCCGGTTCAGATATATAGATACACGCTCGCCAGCAGAACGATGAGTACATGACAAAAAAAAAAAAAGATCCTTCTGAAATAAAGGTAGAATTGATAGGAAAATATGAGCTTTTTTTTTTTTTGATGATGATGAAGTGGATCACAAATCATAGCCCTTTCATTTATAACCATGCAATCAAATCAGCCAGTGTGGGCATGCATTTGTGTGGAAAAATGCGTGACTTCCACTAATCGGGAAGGAAAACAGTCACAGACAGTTAAAAGTGTCAAACGTAATAATAAAAAGGAGGGTTTTTTTAATTATTTTTTTATCTGCAGTTTTTGTGTCCATTTGACTAAAAGGACAGTCTTGCGTCCACGCACGGGAAGGAAACGGTTAAAATTCATAACCTCTAAACCCAACCGAAGAGAGAATTTGTTTGTTTTTTTTCTTCCAAGTCTGAGGACGGTCCGTCTGTGAGAGGAGGGGGGCGGGAAGAGGAGAAGGTGAAAACACATCCACTCAAGTGCTGAACAATCTCAGTAAAAATAAGGATACCGAGACCGAATCGGGGACGAGAGCAGTGGTCCGGGTCCTCGTTCAGTAGTTTGTACATCCAACGAAACTTCTTTACACGCACGTACGCACGCACACATACACGCAGATTCATTTTTCACATGTACGAGCGTGCAGAAACGCTCACACGTTGGGGTTATTCTAGTTAAGGCAGTGGTGGCAGGTGAGGCTGCAAAAGGCTGTAGTGAGGCCGGGGCTAGAATTGGAGAATCATCAGGCAGGGCTCATGGCAGTGAAACCTCTACTCCCACTACTGAGTCAGCGCTGCTCCTCGTCCTCCTCATCGTCGTCGTCTGTGTCCTCATCCTTGTCGTCTTTTGTTCGTTCACACTTCCCAGCATCACTCACTCAAATGACATCAGATTGGCTGGCACCTGGAAGACAGAAGGAGATTGATGGAAAAGTGCCATCCGGCAGTGTGTGTCTGAGAGTGTGTGTGTGTGTGTGTGTCTTTTGCGGCCCTCTACCTGTTGTCTATTGCTCTGACAGGCAGCACTCAGATGTTTGAACCAGAGCAAAGCGTTTATTCTGTTCCCTGCTTGGTACTTGTAGGTGTTACCTAGGCAGCAGCAGAGACAAATAGTGTTAGTTTCCAGCTCTCTCCACTCTTCTACTTGTGCTTTTTTTTTCTTTTTTTTCTCAACACTGTGGAAAAGGGAAAAATTGCTCAAGTCTGACTTGACTTTGGCTCACCGGGCAAAACAAAAACAGTCACGGAGAAGTTCAGGACAAAGTTAAATGGACCGTGGCTCTGCGTAACTTGCAGTAAATTAATATAAAAAAAAAAACCTCCAAAATATATTCAATATAATTCACTGTTACGGCAGAACTACTATGAATGAAATAGTTTAATGTGTGTTGATCTCACCGTGCTCGGAATCTGTCAGCAAGAAGACGTCGGGATGCTCCAGATCGTCCGCCATCATGGCCATCAGGCCCACCACACACACACTCTTGCTAGACGTCGACTTGAACTGAGATGGGGGGGAAAAAAAAAGCAAAGAAAAGCAATAATTAGTCGGGTCTAAACATAAAAACAGTAAATGCGTGCGTCCCAATGGGTGTAGAATGTCTTTGAGCTTCCATGTCCACGAGACAAGGTTCTAATTAGCCCGTGAGGGACACGCAGGACCTCAGTGATGTCACTGCTCTCATTATGCAGACTGCTTCCATCTGTTCGTCCTCCTCAGTCTAAACCAAGTCTGGACTTCAACACAGGACGAGACATTAAATTCAATTTACCGTAAACTCCATTCATTTCATTTCTATTTCATATATAAGACTTTTTTGTCACGTGTCATTATTTTTTTAACTCATTTAGATCATATGTAACTTCACGCCACAAAGACGCTGAAACGCCTCCTAACATTTGTCCCTCGGTTCATTTCGTCAGCAACGTTTGAAGAGCAGGACGGTCGTCGGAGACTTACATGTTTCCTCTCAGTGGCCTTCAGGGACTTGGCAGCGTAGTAGTACAGCTGAGTTCCACAAAGGGCAACCCAGTATTTGGTCCAAGAGGCCACCTGGAGGGGATTGTGGGTAGAGATGGGAGATCAGTGATGGGCTAGACCAATTTGATCTTACTTTTACATTTTTTTTCTCCTGGAGGCAAAAATAAATACATATCCATGGCGAAGGGGGAAAAAACATGACAGCAACGGTTATTTTAGCTGCAAAAATGGGATTTGTTTCCATGACAGAGGAGGGTAATCATAAATATATGAAATGACTTGAGCAGAGAAAGGGAAAGGATAACTATGGAAACAAATGTGAGCACAGGTAGACGGAGGGAGAATTACAACGAGTACGGAAATACAGACAGGACACAGGGAGAAACGGAGATGTTCAGCAGCTTTGACGACTCTCTGGGGTCCTGTTTCTGTGACCATCTGCTGTATGTAGAGGTGTAGGAATAGCACATGGACACACAGACATGGAGACTGCGTGTTTGGGTTCTCACTGTCGGTTTCTTGCCCTCCTTCATTACAGTCTTCCTTCGCAACACCCCCTGCATGGTGACAGCTCCTGGATACAGATGAACCGCCAGCTCCTCTGACTCCGCCGAGCTGCAAGACATCAAATAAAACGATTACGAAAACAGTTCCACTCAAAATGAACCCCAGAGAACATGCATGCGTCCCTGCATGCATGTGTACCAGATCAACTCAGAGATGAACGCGCACCAAAGGCCGACATATTCTGCAAAAAACCTTGCACTCTGCCTGGTGCGTTTTTTGCGTGCGTCGATTAGCTTTTACGTGTTAACACTGCCATCTACAGGTGAAGAAAACGGGCAGAGGTGATCAAGGTGCTGTGCAGATTGTGTCCGTCTGGAGGATCAGAGCAGGAAGCCCTGTGCAGAGACAGAGTGAAAGCTGGTGGAAACAGGGGAAAGAGAAGAAGAGTCCACCTCTGAGTCCCCCGAAAAAAAAAAAAAAAAAAAAACTGCCTAAGAAGAAGCCGAAGAGTCTGCTTTTCTCTCACTTGAAGAATTAGGCCATTTCGGTTGATTTCCAGTATCACATGTGTGACAGTGGAAAGAGAGGTTTCAGCTCCAAGCTTGGAATCCTATCACAGAGGGAGTGTGCTAACGTGTGTGAGCGCAACAGAGCAGACATGCAAGAAGAAAC
>NC_024308.1:18635997-18644112 GCF_000523025.1 Cynoglossus semilaevis | reverse complement strand
TGATCCTTCGCCCTCTCACGCCCCACACCCACACCTACCACCATAGGTTTTATCCAGTGCTCGACCATTACAAACACACTACGCACCACCACCAGCAAAATAGCGCCCCTCAGAGGGACTGAAGGGTATGAGAATAAGAAAGGGTCTGATTCAGGTCAGCTTTGTTCCGGTCGGGGTTCGTGTACCTGCTGGGCCTCAAGACTCCTCTGTACGGGATGCGGGCCACGCGGGTCACTGGGCCCAGAGAGTGATAGAACCGAGTCCTGTTCAGAATAGGATAACACAGGATAGAATGGGGGGAGGGGGGGGCACGGATCACTGTTAAGGCTGTTTTGCTTTTGGATTATTTTTTTTTTACTGTTTGTTTGGCTGAATGAGTTAGGGCTGAATGAGCAGCAGTCGTTCTGGTTAGAAGAGTTACTGATGGAGTTATTTCAAAATGGAGTTTTAGACAAACCCTTTCACTATTACTCAGTGTGACTCCAGGGACTTGTGGACAAACAACGGCACTTCCTCTTAGGAAGACGCTGATTTTAAGGTTTGACCTTTGATGCAGCTGCTGGAGGAGCAGAAGCGTCTGAAAGCAGCAGTGGAGTGACATTACATGATGGCCTTGACTGTGAGTTTAAAAGCAGGGTTGTTTTTGCTTAAAGCCTGAACATAGAAAAATGCCCATCTGGAATGGAGGTACAGTTTGTCATGATTTTTGCATGATATTATGACAGACAAAAAAAAAAAAAAAAAAAAAAAAAAACAACCCTGGAGGCACGAGCAAAGTAACCTCACCTCTCAAATGCTGGCCAGGACACCTCCTCACTGAGCTCCGAACCCTCACTGCTCCCTGTGCAAACATCCCAATCACACACTGTTACCTCGAAGGCACACACCAACGCGACATCGCATTCGCGAAAACGAATGCTCAAGTCTCACCGAGAGAAATGCCGCTAGACAACGTGGAGCTTTCCGCTTGTCCTCTGTTGGGGCTGTTGCTCTCCATCACACTGTCATCCAACAGGTGGCGAGAGCCCGCATTGGGGAACGTAGCGCTTTTGAACTCCACCGTATTCATTTTATGAATAAAACTGTGCAAACACAAATGAATGGTTGATGAGGGTTTAGTTTGTGAAATGACGCCCGTGCATCACTTTAAAATCGACCACTGACTTGTAGCCCAGGCTGTGGCACTTCCTGTGTCCGTACGGCAGGAGGTTTCTAGGCGAGGGCGGGGTGGCAGGGACTTTGGGTCCTTCGTTTGACGCCGTACATTTACGACCGCAGAGGGGAGACGAAGACGCCTCCTGACCTGCAGGTAAGAGCAAAGGGGGAAAAAACAAGTCATCGTGTCATCAAATAGGCTACAGTTGTTTGGTTTTTTTCAATGTTCAATCCTGACATTTTGACAAATATCAAACCGATACTGCTCCTGAGTATCGGATCGAGCCATTCCAAACAGAAACCTACCCACAAGATCCTCTTTAGAGGCATTTGCTCGTGGTGTGCTGGTGCCAGGCTCAATCTTCTGAGACAACCTAAAGAAGGAAAAAACAAAGATAAATTCACACTTTGATTGATTAATATTTCATTCCCGAACATATTTAGACAACCATTGGTAATGTAAAATTGTCCTGGATGGAAAATGGGATTTTTTTCCCCCTTACTTGTAGTTGTCATCTTCCACAAACTTCTGCAGCTCCTCAATATATCTGACTGAGTTGAGATATTTCTGAACGTGAGGCAGCACGGGTACATCTGTAGGTAACAAAGTCATGAGTACAACTGAGTTAAAAAAAAAAAAAAAAAATCAAGATAACAACGTAGAATCATTTGTAGTACAATCTTAAAATCAAACTGCAATGTGGGATTTTACAGGAGGTAAAAAGAAAATATTTTTTTATTTATGGCTATATTATTTATATATATATGTATATATATGTATATATGTATATACACATATATAAATATATATATACACGTATATACATACATATACATATATATATATATTATATAATAAGAGCTTTCATATAAAACAAAATGTGTTTTACACTGTATATCTCACTATTTAATCATCCAATCCTTCTTATTCAGACAGTCACAAGGTTATGATTACACATCTGTCATATCTATTGTCCCTGATGGCAAATCAAGACATGGTTGGATTAAGTTTCTTAACAAGGGACATATTCTCAAAATAAACTAGCTGGATATCGTAGCCCCTGAAAGACTGACAGCTTTGTCTCCTTCTTCTTCTGGACGTCGACAAAAATCTCACCATAGGTGCAGGATCTCTGCAGGTCTGAAATGATTCTCAGGAGGTTGTTCATCAGGTTAGACCTCTGTTCATTTTCCAATATGCTGCCCGTGGAGGGGTACGCCGAGTCTATGTAGGTCAGATCAGAAAGGTACATCCCTGAAACACAAGAGCAGGGCAGCATGTTTTCATTAGACGTGGAAATCCATCCAAGAGCTTTCAGACACGAGCTGAGATCCTGAAACACCCGTCACCGTGCCACTGTGTAAAATACAAAGAAACTGAATGCAGCATTTCAAAACATGATGATGTCATGAACCATATTCACGCAAACGACGTCCAGCCCCGTTTTGTTTAATCGCAGCAAATCTAAATCTGAGGCAAATTTAAAATCTTCAGTGTGAACTAAAAACCAAAGGAGATTCCTCTTCACCTATTAAATCTAGTTTTAAAAAACCAGCGGGAAATGAGAAATGACCACCTTTGCCCAGCAGCTGGGATCAGAGACACAGCTTGTGAGAGCCTGCACGATCAAGATCACACACAGGAGAACGTCCCTTTAACATAAACTTATCTTCACATTCCAGCCGTTCTTTTTCCAGATGATTTGTGATTACAGCGATTTAAGGGGAGGACTATTTTCCATTAAACGTTTACTCTCCAAACCGACGGTCCCTCAACGCATTTCACAGATGTGGAGCACAGCTGAAATTCTTCATCCCTCATTAGATAAATATTAACACCGAGACCTCAGTTCTGAGATCACTTCCCACAGTTTTAAATCCGGCAAAGGTTTCATTTGTAAACCGATAACCGGCAGCAACACCTCCTGGTAACATAAAACCAAACTGATCCATTCATGTCGTGACCACTGACCAGAAGAGAGCAGTGTTTCTCAAACTTTCTTTGGGGAAACCCAAACTCGTAAACTCCTGGGAAACATGATGGGAGACAACCCCCCCCCAAAAAAAAAAAAAAAAAAATCTCTTGCAACCAACCTGAGGGTCACGACCCAGTCTTTGGGAAACAATGCACTAGAAATATTTGTCTTGTGTTTGCGATTAAACTATGAAAATATAAAATATAAAATCACAATCAAAATTGCACATCAGTATGAAAGAAAAAAAAAAATTGCCAACAAAGTAATCGGTATAGTATCGAATCACGAAGTCTGGTTTTGGCCATCATTAGCACGCAGGGACATTTACGACACAGATGTACACATAAAAACAAACAACGGAACTAGAGGACCTACATGGGTAATAAAATGGTCAGACGTTGTGTTCAGGACACCATACACACAAACAACAATAAACACCACCTGATTAGAATCAGCCGCGGAGGAAAGAAAGCAGCGAGCCATTTACGAGTGTTGGCTGTGAAGGGGAGAGGGGGGAGGGGGGGGGGGGGAGGGACAGGAGAGGAAGAGAGGGATTAAGTGCAATAGCTGCTCTGCTGAAAGCATGTCAGGGATAACAGCTTTCAGTCGTACACAAATCCATGTCTGGAAACCCCACAGGCAGATGCATGCTGGGGGATCAGGACACGAATCTGAAGTGAAGAGGGGAAAATGTGGAGATAACCTCCTCTGTTTTACCTCTTCGTCTGCTCTTTTACTGCTTCTCAAATATTTGTTGAGAAGCTATAAAAAAAAAGGGGACAGGTTATCTATCTACATGCTTTTTATATTTTTATTCCGATGGATGGATGGATAGATATTATTTAAGGAAATGTGATACTTCAACTTGTCAAATCAGACTTGACAGATAAGTTAAAGGCACAGTTCCTAGTTACTCTTCATTCCACACCAGCCCCCACACAGCCATTCACGCTGCTTCTTTTTCCAATGCAGGAAACAAAGCAGAGGAGACTTTTGAATACCGTTCCTCATTCAATTCATCCGTTCCATCTCTTACCCATATAAACCAAACACACTTTTACCCCTTCGTCGGTATGTTTAAATGCCTCCGGTCTGGTAGTGCCATTGCTCTCAATCAGCTATACCTTAAGTATAACATGCAGAAACGCACATTGAAGAACAGGCTTGAGGACGCCGACCTTCCTTCTACTGATTTCACGTATCCAGCTAAACTTAACAGGAAGCTATTTGGAAAACCTCCTAGGGATCGCAATCAGGTCTATCCGCTGGAAAAGGAAAAGTGAAAAAAAATAGGAAGTGGTTATGGAGTGACAAGGGCGGGGGGTTAGAGAAAGCTTAAGTGGTCTGCTCTAAACTCTTCTTCTCAAGGAGGCACTGCTGAGGATAAGGATGAGAAACCTGATGGGTTTTTTTTTTTGTCTTTCTTCCCCTGCTGAATGACATCAGAGCTAGGCTGGAAAAAGCCAACCTACAACCCCCCACCCCCCACCCCGCCTCCGTCCCCTTCAACTTCTTGTTGCTCTTTCTCCGCCGCCTCCCCTCCTCTATTCTCCCCCATCCTTTGTGGAAAAACTCATAGCATCAGTAATCAGAGCCCAGTCTGTTGAAGTAGCCGGCTTTTGAACCATGCCTCAGTCCAAGCCCTGGGACAGCTGAGTCCACAGAGAAGACGGCACCTCTGAGGAGACGAGACGCTTTCATATTCAACTACAGGACAGTTGAACCTCAGAAGACCAGGAGTGGGATACTGAGAGACCGAACGAGAGATGAGTCCTGAGCAATGTGGCTCAAACAATAAACAGATGAGACTATAACTGCAGGACATACGCCGGAATTACTGGGAACATCAAGGTAATTTTATTCTCCCGTTATTTTAATTCTGGAATGTGTGGGTGGGTCAGGGTGAGTGGAACTGTGGGAGAATGCAGGAGTGGATAGTTCTGGCCCGTTGTTAGATCTCTGGCGCGGAGACTTTAGGGGTTAGGATGTTTCGTGACTGGAGGCTGCAGCTGCAGACAGAAAGATTTCACAGAGCTCCTCTGGCTAAACTGTAGTACGCAAACCAGGATGTGAAACTGAAACGAAAGCTTGGATATGTAGAGAAAGAAAATATGAAGTTAACAGCTACTGTAGAGGAACTTTAAGAATTAAAAAAAATTAATGAAATAATCAGAAACTCATTTAAAAGTTTAAAAAAACAACTTTGTAGTATTAGCAAAAAAAACAACAACAAAACAAACAAACAAAAAAAAACAAACCCTGAGTACTCATAGCATTATATTGTATTTCCCTGTAAAGGTCTGACTTATTACTTGTCATGTGTTTCTGCTAATGCTCTGGTCTGCTGCTGATACCAGTGGAAATGCTGTGTTTGCCACAAAGCCACATCTGTGAAGGTGATGGCCAGAAATGAAAGAAACACTCAAACACGCACGCACACGCACGACCAAAGTCAGAGCTGGAAGTCAAAAGTTAAAATGAAAAAAAAGAAGAAGAAAAAAAACCCACAAGTAACTGGAGCCGTCTTTCCTAAACACCGGTGCCTGGTCTTTAGATTGACCTAATATTAGAGAACAGGGGAGTCCAGGCCCAGGAGAGAAGGCTAATGGGTCGTTAGCATCAACACACACATAAAGTCGCTATTGTTTTAACCTGGCCTATAAATCTGAAGAGGGATTCTGATTAACATGTCAGTCATTAAACTTTGAAACCACCGGGAACAATAAAAATCACAGTGAGGTAATAACACAGACGCCTGCCTTTCCCGGCCACTCTCTCTCTCTCTCTCTCTCTCCCTCTCTCTCTCTCTCTCTCTCTCTCTCTCTCTCTCTCTCTCTCTCTCTCAGACTGTGCTGTAAAGGATCAAACTGCAAACTGCAGGTTTTTCCCAGACAATGGATGTGCAGCCAACTGTATCTGAGGCTGCGCCGAGACCTCAAAGACCCAAATGTGTAGTGGGGAAGTTCTGCTGATTGTATCACTGTAAACAGAGCGGACACAGATAACTCTAAAGCAAGCAGGATGCAGACAAGGCTGTGCCAAAAAAAAACATTTTGATTCGCTTTAAGTTCATTTCGAGATGAAGTGCGACCCGTGCCAAAAATAAGTTCATTTCGAGATGAAGTGCGACCAAAGTATCGCAGCTGAAGAGGAATTTGAAGTCATTTCAAAGAAAGCCCTCTAGCTGCACCGCAGAGCTCTTCTCTCTCCTAATGAGAGCCCGTCGAATCGACGGGGTCAAGACAGGGAGAAGGGGTCAAGCACCGGGTCAGGGTAAACACACAGGAGAAGGAGAGGCACGTAACTAAGTAGAGCCAGTGGGCGATAGGTGAGTGTGTGTGTGTGGACTCAGCTAATGAAAAGCACATGCTGGTCGTCATCTTAAAGATAAAGTTTCATTCAGAAACAAAGGTGTGTGAGTGACTTTTAGCAAAGAAATCATCAATATGGAATACGATTTTTAAAAAAATCCCTAAATAGAAGAATAATTAAGAGTAAGATTGGACGTTCTCCTCATCCTGTGCTCCCTGGCTCTCCTCTCTCCCCTGACTCTCCTATAGCACGTTCCTAGGACTTGAAACCTTAGAGCAGCAGCATGGGTTCATTCATAGCCGCGTGTCATTAAACCTGTAAAACACCGGCAGAGAAACGTCACCTAAATCTGTCAGAGTGGGGGTCATAAAATCTTTGGGTGTAGACACTCTTTTTTAACGGCGGCTTACTTCTGCGGAGGTGTTTGCATAAAAACGTCAAAGTGAACAAATTGATGTGAGCTCCTGTTGACGCAGCGAGATGGACGAGGACGGTGACGGGCGGCCAGACCCCTGTCTCAACAAAGACGCGACAGATATAGATGTGTGGCCTGACGTGAACTTTGCCCCCCTCTCCCCAGGAACTAAAGAAAATACCGCCTGTGCCCGTGTGCCTATTGGGGTTGGTGTGTTTTTCGAAGAGGAAAAAAAAAAAAAAGCGGGTGCATTTTTTTTTTTTTTATTAAAACAAAGACCGATTGATAGCAGCGGTTGCTGTGTGTACGGTGCTGGGGAACAGAGGCTGCACCACCATCCCCGTGTAGAGACCTCTGACCCCCAACATCAGCCCACATGTTTAGAGTTCCACTGCAGAAGAAGGAAAAACAGATTGGGGCCCGTGGGGCCTCAGGGAGCATTTGAGAAGTGATACCCACTCAGTAATATAACATCATGACACTGGGCAACTGAGTAGCCCCGGAGCAGAAGATAACAACCAGTCCCAGAGTTATAACTGGGGTGACTGTATTCTCACCACAATTCCACCTTAAATTCAACCAAGTCACTTTTGCTCTTCTGAATCATCCTTCATAAAAACACAATTATACATCGTCAACAACCCGGGTCGTGGATGTTCTTATTATTTGAACCTGTTCCCCGACTGTATCCTCCCATCATCACCATAATGGCTCCTGGAGTTTCTGTTAGCTTTCATTTTCCTCCTCGTCACTGTGTAACTAGCTGTTTGATGAGACCAAAAAAAAAAAAAGACTCAATTTGTCTTTTTGTGAGTCCAGCCATGTTCCTAAGCTCTGTTGACAGCAACAGTGATTGGTCGTGTATGGACGACAGCTGTGGTGAAATCAGTGTCTGGCGGTGTCATAACACGAAAGCTGGAGGAGCACTGTTTTCACACAAAGCAGTGTCTCGAGTTTATTATTTCTTCAAATCCAAACTCTTCCGGTTGTGTCTGTTTTTGTTTGACTTTTTAGTTTAGTCAGACCTTTATCTTCCCGGTTGTGATACTGTACTTCGACAGGCTACAGACAGACCGATGACACGCTGGCCAGAAGACGGGAAAGGAAAAACAAGGTTATTAAGACATCTGGTTATGAAACAGCGGTGGTTTCAGATCTGAGTATTTATATTTCCCTGCTTCAGTCCCAGATTAGAAATGTAGTAAACAAACCAGTCCTGCCACCATTTTGACAAGTTAATGTAAAAGCTAACCAAAA
>NC_024308.1:18577669-18635950 GCF_000523025.1 Cynoglossus semilaevis | reverse complement strand
GCCCTTATGATCAAGTTGCCAATTCCCACGTTTAAAGAGCAACTTCGTATTAAGGACAACTTAGAAATCTCGCAAAAATGACAAGAACTAAAAGTGATAAACACACAGAACGTTTTTTTTTTTGGGGAAGACATTTGAAGACGTTTGAAAGCCTGAATGTTTTGAGTTTATTTAACATATATTTGACCCTGCTGTGCAAGCAGGCCAACTAATGAATCTTCTGTTGCCAAAATACAAAGTGTTCAGAATAAGGGGCCCCAGTTTGAGTCCTTTACTCCACACGTGTTCAGTGGCCATACACTGTCACAGGACCTGAGGCGGTGAAGAACACACTGAATCTTAATCTTGAACTCGAGAATTTTAAGAGCGTTCTTTTACGTAGATCGAGCGCATAGAGCAATTAGATGTCTGCATATTCAGGTTGCAGACATTGCAAGTTTGAAGCAGAACAATCCTTCAACAATAGCGGTGATGTGAGGAATAAAATGGTAAAAATAAAAAACACACACAGCACAAAAGCCTGGAGCCTCGTGATGACGAGTAGAAATGCACAACAACCCTCTGACTTCCAGAGCTCTTAAGGTGGTATACTGCAGTTCAGTTTGTGTAGAAAATAAAGAAGCTGACGACGCCATAAACTCTCTACTTTCACGACACTCTGGTGACCTAGCCTCGCTCTCTTGGATGTCTTTGATATGTTGTCTTCTATGAAGCGGAGGTGGCCTCCCTTACTCAGAACCACCACCCGGGGGAAATCCAGTCCACAACACAGGAAAAAGGGAGTAATGATGAAAGAGAGGAAGAGGGAAGATGACAGGAATGAGGTGGGAAACCAAAGGGGGCCGATGCTGATGGACGAGCTGTAATGTTGTCTGTCCTCCAGTCCCCCTCAGACAGTGGCTCCAGGATTTTGCTGCAGCATTTTGTGATTGGAAAATGTATGACTTTTGCAGGGCATTTCCTAAAATGTTGTGCTAAAAGAGGTGATAATTGTAACTAGTGTAAAAGCAGACAAATCTAATAGATATTAAATTGTAAAAACAATATCAATTATTTTACCAATCGTCAGCAAATTACAATAATGTATAAACTCAAAATGCAGAAAATCTTTTATAGTTTTTCACATCATTTTGTGATAAATAAAGTGCTTAAAATAATGTATATATATATATTATATAAAATAAACTTAAACCTAGTTTTTGTATACTGCTTATATGGATTTAATATATTTAAGTTAACTTTTTCCATACATTAAATTATGCATTTTCAAACATTTTAAATCTCCTTTTAGCTGAATAACAATCCATATTAATATGACTTTTTATTATGATCTCTCTCATACACAGATTCTCTGTGTCAAGTCATTATATTCTCAGTTAGTGATAACCATATCGCACCATCTGTAAACGGCTGCTTTCGGCTTCTGGACAATGTGATGTGGTGCAGCACGGTCACTTCTAGGAAGCCCACAGGAAGAGCCAGTAACAGTCTTAGGGAGAAGACAAACTTGGGAACCGATACTCCCGATGCTACTGTGAAAGCTATTAGCAGCTAAGGTCAATCAGTATCCAGGTACCTGGTTAGTCTGTCAGACACATCACGCTGCTGGAAAAACATGCAACCGTGAGCGCACACGGTATTTAGCAGTTAATCATACAGAAAGACACACAGGACCTAAAAGAACGCTTTAGATCTCCTCAGGACTAGCTGTAAATTCTGTCAGTTCTCCATAACTTTCCAAGGCAACGGAATTGTCAGAATTCGTGAAGGAACGGATCGGCTAAGCGGCCAACCCGGGGAAGACTGATGGAGTAGATCTGGAGGACAAGACAGTCATGGCAGTCATACAGGTGTAGTCCAGACAGACTGTCAAAGAAATGGTATTTATGTCTCCGGGTGGAAGCGGGTCAAAGATGAACTCTGCACATGAAGCGCCCCCTAACTGTTAAACACTGATGGACTAATGCAGAGCACTGAGCATTTAAATAAGGTTTTGATAAAGTATAGAAATGCCCATCCATCCACCACCCAAATCACACTGCACCGTACCAACCCCCCTGAACCTTCCTGCAGGTGGTGAGTCCACTGGAAGGTACCAACCGCCCTGACCGGGATTTGAACTTGCCCAGGAGGTGAACCCTGGGGTTCCACACCAATGACAGAGACATTGCCTCTGGGCCAAAGTGTGTATAGAAATATAAAAAATATAAGTATAGAAATGTATAAATAAAAAACCTTCCTAAACCTTCTTCAACATCATTTTATAAAAATCTGCCAGCTACTGAATAACAAGCTCTAAATTAGGGAAAAATACACACATTTTTGGCTGGTTAAAAGTGCATTTCTTTCTTCAGTATTTCCACACCAACAACATCAGCGTGGAACAATGATCTAACACCACTTCAACTACTCGAACTGGGGATGGTTTCTGAACAATCGTTGATTGTAAACAAGGATGACTTTACCCTGAAAACCATGGCTCAGACCAATATATATACATACACAGCCCTTTGTTAGCCTCTGCAGACAAAGGAGTAGCTGTTATTTAGCTATTAACCAATAATGTTGTCCGTTCCAGCAGGACTACCTGAAGGGACGTGACGGGAGCACAAGCAGCTGGCCATCTACTCATTTACCCAGCCAGCAGCAATGCAGGGGCTGATGTGGAGCCTGTACATTGTGTTTTGCCTCTCCCTCTGGGAGGAAAGTTACTGCAGGAGTTCCAGGGACGCCCGGAGGACCAAAGAGCTTTTTCAGCACAGGAGTAAAAGAGCTGCCCAGGATACTGACGCAAAGAAGTGTTCCTACACTTTTCTGGTTCCCGAGCAGAGGATAACAGGTTGGTTTTAAAACAGCTGGTTTTAGTTTCCATTAATTTATTTGGACATTTGTTTTTCCTAGTATAATCTGTAATCATTCGACCATACATCAACAGGTCCAATCTGTGCCAGCACCACCGGCCCAGAACCGGACAAGGACAGAGTGACCCGAATGGATATTTCTGGGGTCCGAGAAGTGCTGAACAAACAGCGCCGTGAGATTGAAACGCTGCAGCTGGTGGTGGACGTGGATGGTAACCTGGTGAATGAGATGAAGCTGCTGCGGAAAGAGAGCAGGAACATGAACTCCAGGGTCACCCAACTGTATATGCAGCTGCTGCATGAGATCATCCGAAAAAGAGACAACTCGCTGGAGCTGGCGCAGCTGGAGAACCGTGTCCTCAACGTGACCTCGGAGATGATGCGTTTGGCTTCTCGGTACAAGGAGCTGGAGTCTCGGTTTGCCCTGATGGCCTCGGTGGTGAACAACCAATCTCTTCTGATTTCGGAATTGGAAGACCAGTGTCTACGGACACTGGGGCGCAGTGAGTTGCCCGTGGTGCCTCCCTTGGTGCAGGTGGTGCCGCAAAATATACCAGTAAACAATCGTTTCACCAATGAGATCCAGAGGGACAGCAAGAGGTCGTTCGGCCGGGGATCGAGAATGAACTCTCCTACAACGAGCCCTTTTGGAGTAAACCCTCCTCCACCACAGGGAACACTTACCTCAGAAGGTACGCAGCTAAAAAACAACAAATACTGTCCAAATTACCTGCAAATTCAATCCTGAAATTATACACATTGAATGTCTAGCTAGCAAGTTGTCCCCCATGTACCGAATCTTCCTCGCAACAACTGCATCATTTATAATGACAATCCCACATCCGATCTCTGTGACCACAGGTCCCTTCAGGGACTGTTTCCAAGTGCACCAGGCGGGCCACACCACTAGTGGGATGTACCTCCTCAAGACTGACAGCAGCGATCGGCTGGTCCAGGCCTGGTGTGAGCACGGCCTCGACAACGGAGGGTGGACGGTGTTACAGAGGAGGAGAGATGGCTCTGTCAACTTCTTTCGGAACTGGGAGAACTACAAGGTATCCATCTGTCCATCTGTCCTTCTGTCACCTGGCCTATTATGGGATGGCTACACTGTCGTCATGTTTGAATCTTGGGTTAGATGTACCGTGGTAATGAAAAAACTGAGAAAAAAATTAGGAGAAAGGAGAGATTAAATGTGTTTTTTTAAACTCTAGGGAGGCTAAAGGAGATCCTTTAAAAATATTTTTTCGGTAAATTTGACTCTTATTAAAAAATATTACTGTCTATATTCACCTTGAGACAAAGCAGACAAAGTTTTGGAAGAGAAACGTGTTTTGAAACCAGTTTTGCTCACTGACGATGAAATCACAAAAGAAGGAGCCTACCGATAAACACACGCAATCAGTGAAGAAAAAACTCCAAAAAAACCACACACACAGTTTGGCTCTTGGCTGCCCTGAGTTTTGGTTTCATCCCTCTTCTCTCCAAGTCTCTAAAATTAAAAAATATCCAGGAGCTAAACCAAGCCAGCAGTGGAGAACAGGATACACCGAACACACAACTTTTTTCCTCTTCGCCTTCACTTTTCGTATTCCTTTTCAACTCCGGGGCCACTCGCTCTGCATTTAAAACCAACTCGCATCAAGCTGCAAACCACAATTTACAACTGTGACACATTATTGTCTGAAATAGGAAGCAGATTAAACTTCCTTTCAGTGGGTTGCGGAGCAGCCACACTTCTCTAAAGCCAACACTCGAAGGACTTGTTAACTTGTTTTAATTTGCCATTGGTGGACTATAATTTAATTGAGCATAGAATAACACCACCTCTTCTGTCAACAGCCGTCTCACTGCAGTAAAGACGAGTTCATATTACTATATTGTTTTTGTTGCCTGACCCAAATCCCGTTAATATTTTAGCTGCATTTCATACCTGCTCGTCCTCTTACAGAGAGGGTTTGGGAACATAGATGGCGAACACTGGCTCGGACTGGATAACATCTACAGCCTGGGAAAACAGGGCGACTACAAGTTGATGATCGAGCTGGAGGACTGGACGGGGAAGAAGGTGTACGCAGAATACAGCAGCTTCCGCCTGGAGTCCGAAAGCGACGGCTACAGGCTGAGGCTCGGTACCTACCAGGGCAACGCTGGGGACTCCTTCAGCAGCCACAACGGCAAACAGTTCACCACACTCGATCGAGACAAGGACGTCTTTTCTGGTAAGCTGTAACTGTATTTTTTTTTTTTTCTGACAAAACCTTTGTCCAATGTTTTCCAATGTCGTTTCCCTCTTCCTTAGGCAACTGTGCTCACTTCCACAAGGGCGGCTGGTGGTATAACGCCTGTGGGCAGACCAACCTGAACGGCGTATGGTACAGTGGAGGAGTTTACCGCAGCAAGTTTCAAGACGGAATTTTTTGGGCAGACTACGGAGGAGGCTTCTACTCCCTCAAGTCGGTGTGCCTCATGATCCGACCAATAGAGTGAAACCTCACGAGGCGCCGCCATCTCCGTCGCTATCTTTTATTTACCCTTACGAAGACTCTGTGAAAGCACAACACGGAAACCCTGCCGATGTGCATTTTAAAAGAGGAAGATTTAATAGCTGGAAGTCGACGACTCTCGACAAGACTGGGGAAAAAAACAACAAAAAAACGACCGACGCCTGTTCTCTTCACTTCGCTTTCACTGAATGTTTCATTGAACTCTCCGAAACCACGATGTATTCATATCTACACTGTTTGCCTACTCACTGATAGTGTAATGTACATTTTTCTATTTACTCAATAGAACAAAAACGCACCAAAGCAGCGAGACAGTTCGATGTGCCGGGGTTCAATATAGTTCTCAAACTCTTGGACCCTCCTGAACCTGTTGGCTTGTATTGAAAACCCATACATAAATCCATCTTATCCAAAAGAGCTGTTTAGGTCGCAGACAGCTGAGCTGGCTCCAGTATGTAAATATCTTGGCTTTGTATGATTAAATTAATTTAAGAGGTGTGATTCTACTCAGGCCAAATGTTCACAACTGACAGTCTTTGTTATTTATCATCGTATTTATGTTAAGTAACACACAGCCACGGCCTTTTTTATATATATGTAGTACTTAACAATAGAATTATGTTTTAGTTCCATTGTGTGTCTGTGCAGGAGCGGGTACGTAAGTGGAAATCAAAACACACACGGATCAATAAACATGTTCAGGTGAACGGATAAAGAACGCGAGACGCTGAAAGTCAATAAATAATTCATGTCTCTTTTAAACAACCGTCTCCGCTCTTGTGTACAGGAAGGTCGTGGCAACCGTAAACCTGACATGAACTGTGAAATAAATACGACCTGGTTAATGCGTATTCTCCACAACCCAATTGTACAGCACAAGTAAAAAAAGGTTTCCACACTGAAATCTTCACTGAAAAATCAAAATACTTTAGGGAAATGTCTTGTTTCAAAGACGCCACGAAAACCCAACGAATGACAGAGGAGATAAGGATGGAGGGTAAATGAACAATAGTGCTCTCAAAAGAACAGGAACAGGCTCATGATTATACTTTATACACTCCACACTGAGGATTTATGGTACTTCATCCTTTAGGGAAGGAAAATGAACAGCTTGTCAAATAGCTGAAATCGCTCCCCCAACCATCTTTTTCACATCAGTTTGGGAACTGTGTCAAATCCTCTCTGGCTTCGCCGTACTACTATTTCAACAATCGAGTCACACCCAGTTCGCGCTCCGCCGAGCCAGCTGGGTTTTCGACTTCATCTTCCTTGCCGTCTTTTGCTAAACAAACAGGAGCTCGCTTGTATCGTGGGTTTTTTTTTTGGGTTCTTACTTTTTAAAAAAAAGGTTAATTATATACACAGATCTTTTTCTACTCACGCCACGTGGCGAGGTTTGACGAGGTGAAAGGCTATGAGTCCAGGCAATGTTTTAAAGTGTGTGTGTGTGTGTGTGTGTTCTGTCACAGTGCAGCCATACGTTTCTGTGGGCTCTTTGTCCCCCGCTTGATTAACTGGAGAACAGAAACGAGTTCATCGAAGAGTTTAAAGACGCTGCCCTGCGGTGAGCACAGACAGGTGGGTCACTGTGTCAGCGAAGCTGCATTAACAGAGGTCAGAGGTCAGCCGTGGTACCACGCATGCACACATAACAGCACAACTGTATCATTGTGCCGGAGTCCGAAACAAACATACGGCTCTCCCTTCACACTTTTTAATAACCGCAGATAAACATCACCCAAGAGGAAAACTAATCCATGGCTTTTTTAAAAAAATATATTTTTCACTCTTTTACTAAGGTTAAAGAGATCCTTATTGAAGCAGAAAGGCTTTTATTCTTGTGACCACTCTTTCTTTGTCTCCCTCTCCCTTTGGAGAATCCACTGGATTTATGGCAGAGGTGAATGTCTGAGAACAAGAGTGGTGATTTCCATCCCCTGTGCCAATTTGGCTAAAAACAGCTTTGAGGACAGCCAGCTGGTCACACATCACTCATCCACACCCATTACAAGCAGAGGCCGTAAAAAAAAAAAAAAAAATTTCAATCGGACAACTCGCGCTCACATATAGAACACGGGAAATAATCGACTTCCCATACATCACAGCAAGGCTAACCAAAGAAGAACCACATACAGCCCGAGTCAGAAAATCTGTGCCGTTACACAGCATTAGTGCTGCATGTTTTTTCAAGGTCCGTCATTAAGTCCAGACTTCCATGTGTATAACCAACAGTAAAAAGAATCACTTAATAATCTATTAAAATATTGAAATTGTTCACTCAGTGACTTCACCTACCTAGGTAGGGTATGCAGGAGACCATGCTCTGGCTGCTTATGAAGTCTCTCAGACGTTTATAGTTGTCTTCTTTTGACATTAGGTAGTCGAGGCGATCGAAGGTTGCCTTGTCCTTCCGACTGAGTAACTGTGAAGACAACGAAAATAATATGTAAGGTAGAGAATCGATAGTGTGAGGCTTGGTAAGAACTGGAAAAAAAGTGAATGTAAAAAATATATATTAAATAAAATAATTAAAAAAATAAAATTATATTTTACTGACAATTTCCTAACTCGGTGCGACGAATGTTTAGTTGGAGATGACGCCGATGTACTCGCAGGAATTGAAGAAAGATGCGTGTGGTGGAAGATTATCTTATGGTTCCGCCTGTTTACTACAGATTTCAAATGTACATTTCTGGAAATGATCGTGCGACGACATCAGAGCTCATACGATCGTACAGTGACAAAAGGGGTAAATAATCTGTGGTGAAAAACAAGTAACAAACCACCACTGAAAAAGAAATCAACGTCACCGCAGTCTGGGATCTAGTTGGACTCATTGCAGCGACAGTTGGAAACCGTTCCCCCCCCCTTTCTTGTCAGCGGGATTAGTTGCAGACAGTGTAAAGGAATGTGTTTTTGTGCAACTGATAATCACTGCACAGAAACACGCAAATACACCATGTTGGGAAATTGAAATGTTAGCACGGTATCTGACATTTTTATGGGATCAGACACAAAGGGGACGGATGTTTCGGTAACATAATTAAACAGGTTTCACGGTTTCATACACTCTTAGGTTTTGCTTAATTTTCTTTATTTTTTAGGACATATATTAATGTATTTCTTTTTATAAGATGCTAGAATGCTTTCAAATGGATTTGTAAAGCATTCTAGCAGTCGACCAATCTTGCTTGGAAAACACAGTAAACACACTCACCGCCCATGTTTTGGTGAGCCTGAAGATGGGGGCACTTTGTAAGGCTGACACCACGGCCATCACCGCGTGGAGGTTGTTCATGTCACACAGTTTCTGCAAGTGCGGAGGATGTATGTTTTATGTTTTAAAAAAGAAGCATAAAGTTGCACGAGTACACCACATCTGCATCAGAACGTGTGTGTGTGTGTGTGTGTGCGTGTGTGTGTGTGTGTGTGCTTGCCGTACCTTGGCTGTACGGATGTAGAGACTCAGCACTTCTGCTCTGATCTTCAGCGTCTGTGCGTGGAGGATCTCTCTTACCACCCAAAAACTCGTCTGCAAAAAAAAACAAAAAAAAAAACAAGCCAAGGAAGAGACATGATGTAAATGTCTGGATACAAAGGAAACTCATGAAACAGAACGGGGTCAACAGACAACTGCAACATGTCTGTGGTCAGTGGAACGGCATGTGATTAAAATCACCGATGAAAAAAAAATTAGACCTCTGGTAGAAGAAGAGGAATTTTGCAGCAAAATGTTTCCAAATGATTATACAACACGCACAAAAAAGTATTTTTCACAATTTATCGACTGAGAAAAGAGGAGGATTAGAGTGTGTGTACGTGTGTGTTCAGTGTACTCGTCCAGACAAGGAGCGAGGTTGGAAACTTGACTCTCTAGGGAGAGTTGCTGGTTAGCCAGCGTTTTGATTACATACAGACACAGACACACACACACCGACACACACATACTGTGTGTCAGTGCATCAATCAGATTTTAAGCTTTGGGAGAGAGGGAGTGGAAAGAGGAAAAGGGAGGTAAATAAGAAAAGATTGAAGGTAACGGGAGGAGGAGTTAGTGTCAACGCCACAAGGCCTGGAGCCAACTGCTAGCTGTCTGCACATTATGTTCTCAAAGTTTCCCACAAAAGCACAGATTACGACTGTCGCATCACGGTTTGAGTGAATACAGAATCGACCGAAATGACCGATAGGACGACCGGCCCCATTCTCAGGGCATCAGAAGATGCTTTCAGGGATGCGTGGAAGTTCAGAGACGTTTGGCGGATTCTCAAGAGGCAATGACCAGGAATGTGGGGAAACCTTCTGATAAAGTAGAAAAAATATGATACAATATGATATGCTAGCTTTGGAACTTCTTAGGTATATGGACTCTTGTTCTGAAAACAATGACGAGCTACAAAGCCGTGACCATGCAGGGGCCGAGAGGCCGAGACAAGCACCCACTCTCACACCCACGCAGATACAGATGCACTGGGGGAAAGGTTCATCGCTCTACCACGGATGTGTGATGTTTTGCGACTGACCCAGAGGACGGTGCTGCAGACTACGGTCCAGAGACTAACTCTCCGGCTCCCTCACATGAACACAAACAGCCTGGCTGAGAGGTCTGATGATCAATGAGCGCAATTAATGCAACTTTTTTTTCTCTCTGTTGACTGACCCACTGATGACTAACAGCTGGGTGCTTTTAAAAAACAGATGAGAAGCGGAGGCTTAGTCATTTGCTCCTCTTCAGTCTCTTTAAAAAAAAACAAAAAAAGAACATACACATGAAACACACATATCAAAGTGATTTCAATCAAGGTTGGGAGTATCCTGCCAGAACAAAGAGTCAGAAGGGCATAATATTTCATATGGAGAAAATAGAGGGAAGACACACAATGGGTCAAACCTGATTTCACAAAGTTTTCAAGCATGAAACTTTTTTCCCCCTAAATAGCTCACTGTAACTTTAAATACACACAATATATAAATATATATAGACAGAAGTCCTTTATTTGTCCCACAATGGACAAATTCACAAGGCTAAACATATATATATAAAATATGTACATATATGTTATCTATTTGTATATATATATAAATATATTTGTATGTACATACTGTATGTCTGTGTATATATATATAGATAAATATATATATATACACATATACATATATACACATATATATACATATAAATGTATGTATATATGTGTGTATATGCATATATACACACAAAAAGATATACATATATGTATATGGATTAATCATGATTAATAATTGATTAATTAATAACTGTCTTTTGCTTTACATGCTGGAACAGAGAGACAAACATAGCGTTATGTGTTGCACACCTGATTTTATGTGTGACTATTCGAAAAGATAATGTAAATAAATGTAATATTAACCATTTTCTAAACGATTGTGAATATCAGTGGCTTAACATCTGAGCGTAAACTATTTCCTCCCTGACGTGTTTGAAGGGCTGAAGAACTGCACCGGGGCTTCTCCACGGGGTCTGCTTCTGCGTCTGTCTCAAAGCTTGGATAACTATGAGCTCACCCGTGACAACCTATACTTAAAACAATGTAAACACAAGGCGGTTGTGCGCTACGTTGAAAGGAGTGGATCTGGAGACGGCAGACAAAAGAGGCCCATCTGTTATAACGCCAAACGACGAGGCCTCGAGAAATGAGTTAAGTCCCCGGTGTTCAAGTGATTATTAATGAACGGCAGGATTTCGATCCAACAACAACTTCGAGGTACGTGCGGTCAACCCAACGGCTTGAGAAGTGGAAGGAGCTCCGGTCAAAGACGAGGTCAAGCGTTGGCCGACGCGCTTGCAGTTGAACTTGCAGTGTGTTTCCTGATTGGAAATTGGCTGTTAACTGTTGGAAAGTGACCCAAAAACACACATCCCTAATGACCAGGAGAAATCACGTTTCGCATCGCTATGCACTTACACGTTACCGGGGAATTAGAATGACACGCAGACGCACAGAAAACATTCAAATGATGACATACAGACTACGTATAACTGTTAGAAGGACCCATCATCACAAATTGTGGCAATTACGATCAATCCCAGAAACGGGTTAAGTATTTAATTATTACCCCGGTGCTTACTGTCATTCTAACTCAGTGTTAAACACATGTGCAGTGTGCCCTGGTGATATAATTGTTGCGTAATAGCTTTCTAAACGGTTCCCTTCACGATCTCGGCCAAACAGACTGTCAAGAATTTTTCTGCTCAACTAGAGTCCGTAACCATCGAGAGTAAGTGAATGAAAAGAAAATATGGCCTCAGCATGCGCTCTGCTGCTGAGCGACTCCTTTCTCTAACCAAGTTAAGTTTTCCTCGTCCAAAAAGGGCTCACTTCTCCTGAATTTCCTCGGGATCTTGTACAGATGCAGAAATTTCCACAGAAACACATTCTCATTCGATTATGTCATATTTACACTGGAAGGCAACAGTGGGGTTTAAAAAAAGAAAAGAAAAAAAAACTGGTAAAACACTGGAAAAAGATAAAAGGACAAGGCTTCCCCTGCACATCAGTACCCACAACTTCCTGTTGATAACATCGTTGGGCACCAGTGGGCATGTCGCATTTGCTCTGGCGGACATTAGGAAATGCAACGCACAGAGACCAAATCCAGTAAAAACAACTAAATCTGGCTTTCTCAGTGCATGTTTGACTTGAGCTAGTTGATGAGGTGTAAGAACGGAGGGGAAATTAATGAGGTGACTAGTTTTTTTTTTTTTTGCCAGGACGAGCAGATTGAAAACGACAATCTCCAGTGGGGGGAGCTAGGGCGATGACTTGCTACCTTGAGAATGAGAAAAGCAGTTGTAGTTTCTCCGTTCTCCTGGACGTCCAGTCATCATAAATCTTTCAGGATTTTTTTTTTTTTGTTCTCTGTCAACTCTGCTCGTGAATGCGAAGTGAGAAAGCGATGATGTGCAGACTGTACAAGTGCCTCACCTGGTTGAACCTGCGTGTGAAGGCTACCACATTTGGAGCGGAGCTGTGTTTCTCCTTCTTGTTCCAGCCGCAGCTTGACAGCTCCTAGAAATCATCACAAAAAAAACACAAAGAAAAAAAACAGCTATTAAACACAAATTGTAGACGCACACGGCACCATTTTTTAAATAATAGTGTGTCCTGCTGCAATTTGCAACACACAATAAGAGAGGATATTAAACAGTGTCAGAAAAACACACAAAGGACTCGAAGGGCGTGATAGATAAATACCATGAAGTCATACAACTGCAGTACAAGCAGGATTGTAGCACTACGTAACCTCAATACATATTTGTATTACTGCAATCCACAGACAAAAAGTATTAGAGTTAATGTTATTTATATAATAATAATATATAATTATAATACATAATATTAAGCTCAAACTCCAATGTTCACTGATTTATGCTCAATGAAAAGAGACCAATGCGATCAATTATCATTTGGTACATTTTTATATCGGAACTTCTAGATCATACGTGTCAAACTCAAGGCCCGGGGGCCAAATGCGGCCCGCCAAGCCATTTTGCGTGGCCCGCGGGAGCTTAAAAAGCATTTCATAAAGTCCATGCAGCAGAGTTTATCAACCTATGAAATTAAACACAGCAATGAACAATATTTGTAGCTTGAATAAATAATAATCAATTGCAGATACATGTTTTAGTCTGTTATGGAGGAGCTACATCTATACCAGACTCTAGTCTGAATGACTTTTATTTTAAAATATTGCAAGATTATTGTCAAATAAAGAAAGTAAATAAAATTTTTTTTGAATGAAGTTAATTCGAATTTTTAATTTTTTCACTGTGTCCCACTGCGGGCTGGTACCAAAGGACCTATGGACTGGTACTGATCCACGAACCGGGGGTTGGGGACCCCTGATCTATAGTGTTCCATTTACAACCGGCCCTTCAACAGGAACTGTATTGCTGATGTGGCCGTTTGACACCCCTGGGCTAGATACTAGAAGCAGCAGGGCCAAAGGTCATTTCTGTTTACCCAATTATAGTGATCCAACAGGCTCTGGAGGTTGCACAGAAGAGCCCATGCATGGTTTTATCAGACCAAACACAGGTTTGTTTTGGACACCGTTCTTTAGTGTTGAGGTAAAAACCGACAAAGAATTTAATAAAAAATATTGTACAAGATCTCTTGCTCGTCTCTGCCAGTCTGGCTGCCTGACGTTGGAAGCCCAAACCTCTCAGTCACCAATAAATCTCATCAGAGGCGGCCAACGAGGTAAAACACGGAATATCAAACACAGATGTTACAAACAGACCCACAGGCGCGGGCGAAGCGATGCGTTTGAGGTCATTTTGCCATAGTCGGAGTGTGGAAAGAGGATGAAGAGAACATGTTAAGGTCGTAAAAATAAGTGTATAAGATCCGACCGCATCTTCCCATAGAGCCTCAGTAGAACCTCCACAGTGTTTGAACACGATGTCCCCGTCATGGGATGTTTTTACAACCACGTGTGGGAGATTCCAGCTCATTTTACCGAGAAGAAAACACGGTTATTTGAAGTTTTTCCTTTTTTAAATAAGCACTGCTTTCCCCGTCTGCCCGTTATTATTTTCTCCGACTAAACAGCTCTGGTAACTTTGGAGTAATTCATAAACAAAAACCTTCCATATTCACTGAAAGACACACTGGTTGTGTTTGACCACCTGACCACCCAGGTAGGTGGTTCACCCCAGGAGAGTCGCAGAGATGACGCCGCGTCTGCTTCAATCAGAAATACCACAACATTTCAACAACCGTCCCTTCTGAGTCAACACAGACAGGACCTCTGTCTGCTCAACTAAACACCGACCCACAGTTGGTTATGTCATTTTCACTGGTCTGAATAGTCTGAGAGTCCCTGTGTGTGTCACGTCCTGCGCAACGCTCACATACTTTACTGCCGCTCCTGATCGTCTCATACGATACCACAGATCCGTCTATTCTTTAGTGGAATTCTGTTAACACATAAATTGGATGTGAGGCTCTATCACATTAGGTGCACATGATGAAAGCATCGTTACTCCTTTGAAGGAGGCTAGCCCTAATTAAACCTCAGCAATACGGTGTGGTTGGGATCAAAAGAGCTGCGTGAGTCCTTCAGAAACAAGATCCTAGCAGCGTACGAGTCCAGCCAGGGATACAGAGAGATCTCAAAAGATTTGATAGATCAGTCTTTCCACTGTCTGGGAACTAAGTCTAGTAATGGGGTTCCAAAACAATATACCACATGGCTGTGTCTGGCTGTCCAAGCATGTTCAACACGAGAGCACACCACAGGGTGGTTAAAAAAAAAAGGAACAAGATGGTACAAGTCTCCAGAAGAGAGCAACGATCAAGATAAACAACAAAGCCAGAGGTGCCGCGGGCGTCAACTGAAACAGGCTGTACATGCAAGTACTTCAAACATTACATGAAAACTTTCCCGACACAGATGGCTACAAAGGGCTATAAATGCAGTTATTTCAGCCAAAGTGGGTAACGCTAATCGAAGGAAGCGTTTCCTAACTTTTTAATCTTTAAAGTCATATACCAGAATTATTAAAATTCAAAATAAACCATATGTCTGACAATGGTAGTCATTTCTTCACACAGCTCTACCTGTCCAACAAACAGCTTCATTTTTGGATACACGAAATAAGAGATGGATTGGAAATCCCCCGAAAACCCCCGGAGAGGAAACCCGGATAAATGTGGTGGACATAAAATGCACTTTTGTCCGAGTCGCACGTCTATTACAACAGACCCAGCAGAGCCGTACGCACAGCAAGAAACGGCCCCCACCACTTAGCTGTGCACACCACAGGGATGATTACTTTTCCAGGAGCTTTTTTACTGCGTGCTCTGAAGGAAATACAGTACGTGCTTTTTGACATTCGGTAAAACACCAGACCGGACGTGATTCTGAGGTGTTTCTCAGGTATTTAAGATGAATCCTATATCGCCTTCTATTATTTAATCTGTTTGTTTTTAAATGGTTTACACTGCAAAAATCAAATGCCAACATGAGAGAAAAAAAAGGACCAGACAGGAACCCTCCTACAGAGATGGGCCAGAGAACATGACGTGTTCCTAACCACGAATAAACATCCTCGGCTCACGTGCCGTTTTCTAACCGGCCCGAGAATTTCTAGGTCCTGGAAGGACAGGAAGTTCCAAAGTTCTTAGCAGAGTGTAAAATCAAACTTGATGGCTGTTCCCTGAGAGCTGGAGAAAAAAAAAAAAAACCTACCAGTCCGGGCCCCCAAATTACTTTCTTGGCTGTTGTCCTGGATGTCTGTAAAAGATAAATACGACCCTCCTCGCTCTTTATGTCCTTTTACATTACTGAGATTGCCCCTTTTTTTTCTTCCTTCAGTCTCTTTTTCACAGATCAGCAGCTGTAAACCATCGTCGACATGATTATGAAATTACAAATGACCGAGTTCAAAAGGAGGAAAAACAATGTCCTGTCATTAATAACCAATGCACTTTTTTTAACCTCGATGATTTTTAGACGTTCTAACCGGTTGCCAGTACAAATCCTGAAGAAACAATGCATCATAAATTAAGAGTAAAGAAAAGACTTCATCCCTTTTCTTTTCTTTGTTTTATGATCCATCGAGTCACTCGGACAGCAACGCACATCAGAGGTCGTCACGGAGTCAAACAATATCACGTACGTGGCTGACCAAAATCTGTTATGTCAATGAGGTAAACAGCGATCTGCTGCCGACAACGGTCAATCAGGTGATTGAGATAAACAACGTCCGTGTAGCATGACGGCGTCTTCCGCAGGATTAAAACCATGTGTTCAGATTCTACATTTGTCTGCAGTCTGACGTTCTGACCTCCGGTCTTTCCGTGAGAGTTGTTCATTTCCAAGCTATTGGTCAGTGTGGGACCTACTGTACTTCTTGACCAGAGGGCCTAAGACCACTGGTCACTGTGACTGACAGTTATCTTCTCTCCCTCGGCTCGTCTCACCACACATCTGCTCCACGTCAGAGTCAAAAAAACAAAAGTCCAGTTTAATGAGATTCTCTGCTCACAGGAGTTGTTGGCTGGGGATATGTGTTCCCAACTCCTATAAAATATGAACACGAACATGACGTTCTCCTGTGACATGCTCACCCACATTTGCAGTCACATTACATAGAGAAAAAAAAACCACTTCCAAGTCACAACGCTGTTACTGGGTTATAAAAATTACACAACTTTTGGATGACCACCGAAGAACAGTGAAACCAAACGCTGAGGTTACACAGACGACTACAGTTGGACCCAACAATCAGAATCCATTTTGTATCGTCGAGAACGCCTGCGCCACAGTTCAGTTAAGTCCAGGGTCAAACGTAGGACTAATTTAATAACGTAAAAATACCTGATGGTGCCATTACTTTTACAGATGTGTAAAGTTTACTACACCACAGATGCTTTTCCTAATTAGTGTTGTAATGAAATACAAGCCATTTTTGAAAAAAAAAAAAAGGGATGTTCCATAGTTTTACTAATAAAAAACATGCAACTGTAGCGGCACGCATATATTTAATCCATACTTCATTCTCACGGCTTTAAAGCACAGCTCTTAAACGTTTCATATTTTACGAAAAAAAATAGCTCGAATCGACCAATAGATCGCAAGAGAGGGCTGGTAGATGATGAGAAATTAAAAAAATTAAATAAGAGACCACCGTAATTCTTTAGTATGTAGTAGTGACCATGTAGTGTAGAATTTAAATGATATTGTACCATAGAGCTACATGTATTTAACCAGTATCTAAATGTATAATGTATTTAGCTAAAGCATGTTCAGTTGGTATGTAATAAATGCAGGTCACCAGCACATGAACATGATCTTCTTTTTCCGTAACGTGTCAGAGACACCGTTAAAAAGTGAAGGCTTGAAACTGCGGAAAAAAAAAATGCCGACGGTGGTTCTCCAACAAAGCACAATGGACGCTAGGAACCTCCTACTAATGCCCTCCGTCCCTGCCAGCGAGCTGCTGCATCACTTTTCTATTGAACACTGCAGATTTGACTCCGTCCTGGCTGGCTGGAGCCCTGCTCTCCACGTCGAACCACCTCTATCAGGCCGCTCACAGAACAAATGCTCTTTTCAAAAGCCTACGCTTGCAGGTTTTTTTTTTTCCTGAATTGTTCTTAAGTTTAATTTCTGGTCCTTCCAGATGGTAAAACATGAAACCACATCCCGAACCGCTTGACATGTACGTCTTCGTCCTGAACTTTTTTTTTTCCAAAATTGTAAGATCGGGCCACAGCGACTTGAAGCTTGAAAAATTATACATTTTTACACAGTTTGATAGCCCTGTGCAACAGCAATACGTTGGATTGGATTGACTATAACCAACAGCTAGTTCAGAGATAATCAAAGAATCGCTGCAAAAAGAATCACTAGGTTTCAAAGAATCGCTGCAAAAAGAATCACTGGCCGAAGGTTATGAAGAAGAGAAGTACTTTTTTTTTAAATTCAGACAGTCAAATCTTCCTAAGTAACCCCCACTGCTTACTCAGACACAACAAACTATAAACATATCTCAGAAAAGGTCATGCAACACTCATGACAATGTCACTTTAATTCAAACCAATCCCGTGTCTGGAAACAATAGCATGCCAGTGGACTGCATGTGTGTGTGGCTTTCAGCTAAGATGAGAAACCTCAAATACAGGCTTCAAATGTCTGATATCACAAGGAGATATTAGACCGCAGTGATTTTCAATCAGGCTAGGGATGAGCTTCGTTACAGAATAATTATTTACGTTTTGAAACAGTTCTGGTTTTCTATCCTCTTACCTCTGGCTGAATAGCTTGAAACACGGGAGCATCCATGAGTGTGATCTGGCCCTGCGGGAAATGAAACCCAGATTGTCAGACTTGTTTTTGAAATTGAAACTGTACTGGAACAAAGTCAATTGTGTCAGTGTTTGTTTCTAAAATAAACACCGTGTTGCAATGGATGCTGTGGTATTTGGGCGCAGAGCATCTCTAAAATTATCTTTTGAAAAAAAAAGTGTCGTTTAGATGGGACAAAAAGGTAAAGGGTGCCCTCTTGTGGTTGAATGGGGTAAACAACAGCCAAGCATTAAGTTGGTTAAGGACGTGAATATTTAAAAATATAATAGTTATTCTAAAGCCAGTTTTGTCCAGAAAATATCTGGTATTTTCTCCTTGAAACCATTAAAAATAAATGTGTGAATGATCAAATTGTTGTGTGAAAAAAAGACAATAACAAATTCAATAGATTATAAGGTTTTTGTTAAAAGTACTGCTATGTGAATGTATGCCTCTTTAAACCCCTGCAACGAGATAGCAACAAATATTTGTCATTTTTTTGTGGTAATTATATTCAGTTGTTTTCATTTTTAAATTAGGAATGAGAGCTTTCCATCTCCAGTTCCAAGATAACATATCAAATGTCATTAAACTTAACCCTTGTGACGTGGGTGTGGCAAGAGTACAATAAAGTTCACATTAACTTCACTTACAGCATATTCTTCAGGAGTGACCTTTAGCACATCGAACACGACTGCATCAAAGCTCTTCTTCAGCTCGGACGAGCCTTTATCGCTGAGAGACTCTGAGCTGCTGCTCCTCTGATGGAAGACACAAGGAGCCCAACACACACATGTAAAACAGTTTTAAAAAGACTATCAGAGCAGATTATAGATTCTATTTTTAGAATTAAAAAAAAAAGTTTTTAAAATGCAAAAATAAAATATTGATACTCTACTTTGTATTCAAAGAAAGCAGTGATATTAATAACAAACATTTTGTAAAAAATATCTATATTTTTAACAAAGACAAATACTGTGACCTACTGTAGATCCTCAGGTATGAACTGCATTAGTTTAAATATTTGGACGTTGGTGCTGTCCTTCACTGTCAAATACATGTTACCGGATACTACAACTATACTTACCAGATACTTTTTGAAACTCCACTTTTGAAAGTGAACAACGAACACAACGAATACAAGTCAAGCCGGCGGACGCGCTCTTACCTCAGAGATGGTTGCAGTGTTCGTGGTGATGCTGGATTGGCCATTTGGGAGGTCCATCATTCCCACACCCTCTAGTTCTAGCACAGCAGATCATTCATCATCCTCAAATGCAGCAAAGTCCACCCAGGCTCCTGAGAGGGAAAAATAATCTTATCAATGAGGGTATTAATGTCTTTGATGAGAAAAAGTCAAATATGACTTGATGAAGTTTATCAATGAGGGTATTAAGAAAAAGTCAAATATGACTTGATGAAGCAGCACCCCCTACTGGATGTAGTTCTAAATCTGGGTTGCCACACTTTTTTTCATCATGGTCTTTTTTCATTGTAATTAATTCATATATCGATTAAAATAATCATCATAAATATCAATAAAAAATATCACCAATGGTTTATAAATTTTGTCGTTGCCGGGTCAAAAGGCTGCTTATTTTAAGGGACAAAATAAAGTACTCATCTGAGAACATGGCTCACAGCTGTGTATTTAACAAAATTAACCTTTCACACATGACCTTTCCCATTACCAGATTCTGTACTTTCCATGTTGTGCTCCAGGATATTCAATCTGTCTGATTTAACTGAGGATTTCGTTTTAATAATGTTTTCCAACATAGGAATTACTGTATTTTTTATATAACTTACATAGAAATATCTTTGTCTGATGTCATATGTGTTAGCTTAGCCCAAATGTAAACATTCTTTCTCTTCCATGTAGCATTCAAATATTAGCTATGCATATACAAGACCAGCTTACACAGCAGCTGGCTAGTTGGGCACACCACATACTTCTTCAAACCCTGACACGACGAAACGTTTTAATTTTGAATTTCCTTTTTTTTTAAAATTTCCTTTAAAAGTATCTTGAAAAAAAGAAGTAAAGACTGCAATTCAGAGGTTTGGAGAAGTCACGCGTTGCTAAATCTGTAGTTGGTGATATGGCTTAACAAAACAAGAGGAAGTCTTTAAAAACATTTTGAAATTGTATGTATGTATATGTGACATTTTCATCCCCAACTGTATGTGTTGAGACCACTGTATTGTTGCAATCTCCGAGTAGGGACTGTGACAGGGAAAAGAAACAGAGAAATTGATTGTTTGACGTGATGTCGTAGACAACACACAGACCGCAAAGGTTAAACAGTGCATTACTTACAAACGGCGGCTTAAAAGTCTGTTCTCCTTGAAAATGACTTTAAGCTACTTAGCTTAGCATTAGCTGCAAATTGAATAAATAGATTTAAATTATTAATAATAATAATTACAATTTTCTCACTTTTTTGAAAGAGATATTAACAGTTTTTTTATTTAATTAAAATAAAGGACTAAATGCATTTTTTATAGAAAATCATGTTGGAATGGATGTATTTATATTTTCCCTTATTCAAGAAAAAAACGTCTACACTCATCTATATGGAAAATACTAATTTTGGCAAGTGTGTCTGTTACTAAACTGTGTGTGTGTGTATGTGTGTGTGTACTGTCATTGTGGTTAACTGGACATGCCGGTGCGTTTGGAACCCCCAGCTTGCCTTCTACGGTTGCGTTCTGCTCAGCTAGGAACAAATAGCACTGCATCATGTCGTGGCCCCTCATAATGTCAGCCAGCAGTGTATAATTACACAGGAAGCAAAAGACCAAGTGTGTTTACAGGTCCGAGTCTGCCTGCTGTTTATAAAGTCGTTCATCTACAATTACCCTACTTCCTGGTCTAATACCTACTGTACGTCTGTCTATTTCCAGAACAGTTCTATGCAGGCATCACTTATGAGATTAACTTGTCAACTGCCACGTCACGGCGCACCGCACAAGACGTAAGTAAAAACTACGATATGAAAAAGGTCTAAGGGTGCCACCAGCTTTTTCATGATCTATATATTTTTGATTTACTTTTACGTCTTTTCTCTGTCAAATGACATTGCTTGTCACACTTGTGTCTGCCTCACATGTGATCTTTTAGTTTGTGAAGCTATAAATTCAAAAATAAACAACCTAAAAACCAACATGAAATGGTATCGGGCCGCACTCACCCAGCTGTGTGTCAGTTGAGCATGGTTCTGGTAGCGTGGTTATCCTGCTGGTCTGTTCTGTTCTGTTGATCTCCGTGACTGGCTTCTGTTGTCTGTATTCAAAGATCAGAGAGAGGAACGGTTCAACGGGTTTGATCAGCAGTGATCAACAACCTCGACCTAACTGGCTAGCATTAGCATTAACCCAGAATGTTGGTTATCAATGTAATACTGGACAAAGATACCACGTGGTACAGAACAAAAGAAGACCCTAACATTACTGCCAGGTCCAGGGAGATAAACAAGAATCAGCATAATTGCGTTGACAAAAATAGCATCGCTCGAAAACACAAAATTTGATAGGACGGAACAAAAGTAGAACTCTGACTGAAGAGACGTTGCCTGTAATTGGATAATACCATCCTCAGGGGAACACAGAGGGTGAATTACGTTGTTTAAGTATATTTAAGGTATTTTTGTAACAAGGGACAGACATTAATCATGATCTAGACTGCAGAGTCCTCCAGGTTGCTGATGTCTCCTGTTTTCTAAATTTAAAACATAGCTCTGTATAATGATCAACATTTGCCACTAGGTGTCTCACTACTCTAAGATATGGGATTTGTGTGAGGGAGGTTGTCAAGCCATATGAAAATGGTTCATTTTAGCAGACTCCCATAGATCTTTGATTATATTTACCAGAAATCAAACTCATTTTTGTTACCGAAAACTCACCGATAAAAAAAAACCCGATGGTCCTAATACGTTCTTTTTAAAACCACAATTAGGAATGAGCGAGTTTCACAAGATTTCCCACAAACACCACCCTGGCTTCGATGACCGAGCTAAACCCTCAAACAGTGCTGTTTGCTGTGGTAGATTAGAACTCCAATCACACTGAGTGTGTGCTCACATGTTTGCATAGTAAGTGTCACGGTCACAAGGAATGCTGCTCCTTCTGTACAGCGAGACGTGCAAACACCTTCTGGCAACAACCGGTTTCGGCTCATCTGTGGGGGGTTTTTTCCCTCAATTTTGACTGTGAACCGCAAACCTACCTAAACTTGTTGTGTGCATGTGTGCACATATATATAAAAGTTCAAATTGGAAGTTTAAAAAAAAACCAGAGTTGTCTTTAGGGCCTCACAATCATTAACAAGCGTGACAAATTATTTTGGTCAATATTGATGACTGAACACATTCAATTTTTCTTTAAGCCTTTTAAAAATATAGATTTTTACAATATTAACGCATTATACATTATTTTTAATGTATTTACTTTACTTCATGTTATCCTTAATAATAATAAAACAATATTAACACATTATACATTATTTTTTATTAAGAAAGGTACTTCATGTTATCCTTAATAATAATAATAAAATATTTGGCCAGAAATAAATCTGCTCACGTTAGAGCAGCGCCACGTCATACCGACAGATCCTACAGTATACACACATGTAATCACGTATTCAAACTTTACTTCATGAAGTTACGGCAGTAAAGAGACACATCAAGTGCTGATTGGACGGCCGTCGATGTGGTTTCACCTCCTTGTCTTTTCTGTTTCTGCATAACTTTGATCCAAGACACCGTCGGTTTAAACTTAAGGTGCTTCAGGTGATTTTTTATGAATGGTGCGGACGTCACAGCAGTGAACTTTGGTTACCTCGTTGCTGCTACCACTCCTCTGGTGCTCCTACAACTATCATACACCTGAGAGTTTAGCCTTCAGAAAGGGACGAAGGGCACTGTAAGAGTAGAGGTCCGCAAGTTGTCTTAGTGCACATAATTTGTGCTTTTTAATCGGAAAAGAATCGAATAATTCTCGTAATCAGATCATCCAGTTTTGAGTGATCCGTCTTCCTCAGAAGTGTCACTCAGTGTTACTGTGACGTGTTCCTATCAGCTGTTCTTACGAAGGTGTGGTTGCCCTGCCAGAATGGGGGATTTTTACTGTCCCACATTTGGAGTGCCGACTTGGAGACTATCCTTTCAGAGCGCTGTCAAAACAAAGTTATAATATAATTAACTATATCATAACAATAGTCATCTTTGTTGACTACACTGTTATAATTATCCAGGAGTCAAAATCAAAAAAATTAGATGAAGCCCTTGTTTCAGAGAATGGTTAGCACGTCATCCTAGGGAGGGCGCTCTAAGCACAGCTTGACCAGAGATCCATTTTAAATGATGCAGTCAGACAATGCTTTCATTTTCCGGTGGCTTTTCCTCTTTCATTTTCTATCTACATACAATCAGTATTTGTAAAAACTACATACGTGTAAGTGTTCCTGCTATGTTACTATGGCAACCTTAATGTTGTTTTACAAATAAAGGGGAAATACGTGTGTGAGTCATTCCAAATATCTTAGAAAATATCTTATTAGTAGTCATGAGAAAAGAAGTCAGAATCCACGGTATGTTAAAGACACCTCTTTCAGCTGACTCATCACACGCTAGAGCAGGAATTCCCAGAAGTTTTGCCAGGGTCACATTAGTGCATCATGAGAGAACATCAGGTGTATCAGGTGTACCAGTTAGCTACAGGGAAAATTATGCAATGTCCCTTAACTGGTCTGAAAACAAAGTTGACTGCAAATTATTACCCTTTCGTTCTTTCATTAAATGGCAGCAAACTTAAGAGTTTCATGCGTGTCTTTCATCAATTCCTGCCAATATACCACCGTTGTGTTCAGCTAAACAGGCCCTGGTTCCAGTCCAGGTTTACTCACAATTGTGAGTGTGATTTTATATATAGTTTTTCATGACATTTTTAATGTGGACTCAACTGATCGTAACACTGATGTAGAAAATTAAATAGAAAAAAACAGTCCGATTAATATAACTTGTATTGTCGTCTGAATTACGAGTTTACGCTATGATTAGCATGAATAAATACAGAGCCATGTTGGTGATACACAGTTAGGGGCCTCTTTTAATTGGTTGTCTATTCCTCCCTTCAAACATTCACAAGCTGCAGTTCAAACACGAAGGCACCGGCCGCCTCGTTTCTTGGGGCTACAACGTTCGAGAGCAAGTGTCGAACCGTGTGTTGTCATACACACCGGGATATTCGTGCGTGTGACAACACATTCTTCATCCCACGGTGACTCTTTACATTCCTTTCCCGAGTGGCCCAGAAAGCAGGACTCTACTTAGCATGTCCAGCGTCTCTTCACCTCCGACTTAGTTTAAGGTCTGCATGGAAGGAGCTGAATTATTTGCATCACAAATGATTAAATTCTTACAATATACTACAGCCTATAGAATTTTTTTATATTTAATTCTTTTTTTTCATTTCTCATGATCTACTAGCGATCTCCTTGTACATCCTGATCTACCTATCGGGCACCGCTGCTTTTTCAGGTGTGCTTTGCGATTACTGAAAGCTAACAAGTTACAACACAGAATAGGATGATGTGAGGTTTTCCTAGCACCAGCTTTGGCTCAGCAATGTGTGACTTCAACAGCTCTGACAACTCTCTGCCAGCCTCCGCCTGCAGCTCTGCAGTCCTGTCGTTTACACCTAGAAGGAGCTAAAGCCCTGCATCTCAATAAGCTCCAAATGTGTGAGAAAGGACTATACATGTCCCAAGGACGCAGCTGGAATCAGACACAGAACAAAGAAGCAAAACATTTCCCTCTGCACGTAATCCACCGTGCGACCGAAACGAGTCCAGGACCTTCTCTGTGTCAGGTGGACGCACACTGTGTTTAACCGATCTGTAGCTAGGTTTGGTTCACTTAGAAACCGTACCACTGATGCACCACAGTAAAGCAGCTTAAGTGGGTCAACTATTCCGCGTCCTCTCTTTTTTAGTTCAAACAACAAATGGAGGGCAATCGGGATGAACGGTTCGACTAAGTCTATAGTGCAGGTAAATAAAGAGATTACAAAGAAGAAGAATGTCTAAATGTTAGTGATAAAATGGAGGATATAACAAGACATGAAAAAAACAAAATCAAGGTATCGCATTTGAACCATATCGCTCTGAAATGATATGTGATAATTCCAAGGCCAGAGAAAAATACCATGGATGACAGAGTAGACAGCCATCATAATGACACTGATGATGTGGTGATGTGGTCTGATTAGACGAATATTTAACTTTATCACAATAAGTATATTATTATATTATATATTTATTGTCATATATTCCAAAGCATGTTAAAATCAATTGCGAACAGCTACGACTAAACTGACTCTCAGGTAATGTGAACACACCGAGTAACAGCATTGGGCTCGCAAGTCACAACAGTTCAATATGCTATTATCGCTCTGCACGTTTGTTAAGCAGAGACTGGTGGCATATCGTGTGTGTGTGTGTGTGTGTGTGTGTGGGTGGGTGTATGATCTGCTGTTTAGCAGACGTGCCTGAAAGCCTCTTTACACCGTCTAATAACATACAGTACTTCTATAGTGCAGTTTTGGCATCCAACCATCCAACCATCCAACCGACAATCGTTAAGATCTGGAGCAGATGTCACGTTTATAGGATAACTGTGTTAACCTACGTTGGGTAAAGGCCGCGATTAAATCACCCAATTTACATATATATCAACTCCTTGAGTTGAAATGGCACGAAGCTGCAACTTGCAGCGTCAGGCGTGATGAGAGACGGCTCGTCTTTCTCTCTTCCTCTCCCTTCATCTTCATCTTCATCCTTCACAGATCTTTCAGAGTGATAATTAGAGCCCAGGCTTTACAAACAAGCTGCTCAGGTCTGTCTCTCTTTTTCCCACGCCTTGACGTATCGCATAGGCAAAGGTTCGTAGAGCTGGACGTACACTCGAATAAATTGTGTCTGCGTATTAATATTTTATTAATGACTGAAACAGAGAAAATAATTTATGACAAGTCAAGACCACATCGTCTGGGTTTATTTGTTTGGAGTCGGAGTAGAGGACAAAAAACGAGTCGAGATGTTGCAGGTGAGAATGAAGAACCAGGGGGATCTAGCTCCAAGAAGCTACGGTCCAGTAAGGGTTACAGGGATGTTCGACACAACACCAAACTAAAACTATAGACGTCTTACAGAAATAGAGCTTTTACAGAAATCCTCAACCTCTTATCATCATCATCGTTGTACAAAATTATAAGACACCGATCAATCACGTGACCCAAAGCCCTGCATTAGTGCCAAGGATGTGAGTGCTGGCATGTGGCCGGGCCCCCGAAGCAGCAGGCCGTCACGTGAGGGCCGCTCTTTCTGTATCTACAGACTATGGCTTGATTTGTGGTCCAAAAGAGATTCGGGCAGGCGGCCCAGATAAGGCTCCACACTGCCGCTAAGAGCTAAGTGACCTGAACACGGTGGCAGATGACTGGGGAGGAAGAAGGCGGGCGAGGAAACGGAGGAAGTGTGGAGCTGGTGAAAGCTCTGATGTGTGTAGTTGCTCTCTGCACGGGCTATTAACATGGAAAGGGCAGAGCAACAATAGAGTGCGACAAAGCAGTCAGTCAGTGCAAGACTGTTTAGAGGAAGCAGATACGATCTCTATGTCTTCCTCTATGAGGCTCGTAGGGCCGGCACCGGTCGAACGTACAGCGAGACCACTTATCTAACCACAGTTCAAATGCAAGGGATTGGAACTGATGAAAAATTATTGATTCAAATTCCATTTCTTATCCATTCTAATCCTAAAAACAAATTAGGGAGTATGTTGTGTCGTCAAGCAAATTCGTCTGCGGAATCTGTAATCAGAATCATTAGGCAAGCAAGATTTCTTTTGGAAATCCCGACCACCTCTTGGTGTTATTTCCCTCTTTTTTAAAGATAATTTTATGATGTGGTATTGAGGGGTTTTGAAAGGATCAATCGATAAATCAAATCAAATATCAATCAATAAATTAAAAAAAAACAAAAACCCAAATGAACCACAGTGCACTACCTGTACCTGATTACAGGAGATTAACAGAGGATTTTCCAGCGAGGACTATGCGCTCAAGAGGAATGTTCAGATTACGTGTAACGTCAACCATGTGATGAAACCAAAGAATGCGATCTTACTATAGAGGCAAGATTAGATTAAAGTAACGTTGAGATTAAATTTTTTTTCCTGGCATTTTAAATCAATTTTTCCTTGAAAGAATCTCCAGAAAGTCAACAATCGGCCATTGCTAGTTATGATGCCTAAACCAGTTGTTGCTGTTGTACTTAGACACATATACTGCGTACGTTAGTGCATGTCTATCCACACCAGCATTTTGAGTGTGGCCCCAGGCTTTTCAGTGAGACACAAACTGAAGGAAGACAACATGCTGCACCCTGACAAACCCTTCCATTTTGACAACAAGCAAAAACAAATCACACACAGTCTCCTAAGCCCCCGCCCCGTTTAACTGGCTAACCGGTTATTGGTGGGGGTTTAATGAGTTAATAGAGTAAACAGAAAGAGAATTTTAAAAAAACCTCTTTGTTTATAATAAATACATTAAAAAAGTAAATGTAAAGTAGAACACGTACTATTTTTAGATGCTTCAACAAAAGGAACACTGGGTGATTCTCTGACAGCGTTCCTAACCTTACCCAGTAGTCAGTCTAGCCACCAGGTAAGTGAACATAGTATGGATTCTCCAAATCAGCCAATAACTCAACAAAGCTTTGACATGTGCCTTTGTCTGAGCGTACAGCCGGGAACGCACACCTCGGTAAGGAGTCAGTGTTGGAATAGGATAGTGGGTGTGTAGAACAGACACTCTGAAGGACCGGGACTGCACTTGTAGAACTTTTTTTATTTTCCTGCCTTGACAGTTCACTAGGCCAAAGGTCACAGTGGGAAAATGACGCCGACAGAAGAAAAAATGAAAACTGTATGAAAAATTGAGCGCTAAATATTCTGCCGAGAATAATAACAGTAATGGAAAATGATAAGCAAAAAAAAAAAAGAAACTTTAGATAAGCTTCGTGCTAATCTGTTTTCAAACCAGCTTTTTTCCCCCCATATTTTTATACGAGGCAGAACAATGTTTCACTGTGTACTTCTTAAGATTGTGTGTGTGTGTGTGTGTGTGTAAAAGTCAGGGGGAGTTGAATCTCATGGAAGAGGAGCAACAGCTGAGACCAGAGAAACAGCTGTATCTCTTCAAGGCCTGCCCTGCTGCTCCCCTCCCCCCTTCTGCCTTACCCTTCACTCCCTGAAAGAACCCCTCACACCCCTTTTTCTGATCCTTCTCTACCTCACAGCTGCAGGACCGAGGGCTTCTTACCCTGTACACCCGTACACACACGTGCACAAAACAACGGGTACGAGCCGCTGCGCTCCTTTTATAAGCAGAGACAGGATGCGCGCGCTACTAAACATTTGTCTATCGGCTAAAAATAGGAAAGACATTGTTCAGAGCGCCAATGTCACACACCCACACACCACCACCCCCCTTCTCTGACAAAACCCCTTCAGGCTCCACGAGCTTTATCGGAAAACCCAGTGCAACAAGAGGAACCCATACCAATATTGGTGGACGTTTCGCATGCAAAGCACAATCAAATGGACCTGTCCATCAAGTCTGTCTGTGTCATCGTCGTTTGTCTTGTGGCTTGTTTTTTTGGCGTTGGGTAGTGCAATAAAAACAGTTGTATCAAAGGGATTTGCAACACTTTCTCATGCGATTTAACCCGAAATTTGAGACGGAGCGTCCTTTTAACCAAAGATGGCGCGAATAAAAAAAAAAGGGAAATATACACAGTTTGACAGTTGGTGATGTAAATTGTAGAGGCGCAGGCGTGTAAGCGCAAGTTTCCGTCAGCATGTCAAGACCCAACCACGGGGGGAACCTGACAAAAGCAACAGGAAACGAGTCGTCTCATTCCCAGGGATATCCAAAAGGAGTCTTTGAAAAATGACAGCAACAAAGACGGCGGTGATTCATCGGCCTTTTACTCTCCAAAGAAGGATTGAGGAGAGTACACGGTATTACTAAGGCCAAAAAGGGATTTGTGCACCAACCAGCCATGCAGGTATGATGTGAACAACAGACGTAAACAGAAGACAAAAGTAAGGCAGGGAAAAGAGGAAGGATAATGTTTGTCAGTGTCTGATCTATTGTCTACGGCAGCATTCAGCACCAAGTTCACAAATTTTCCATGACACAACCAGGACTGTTCTCTAATTTGTTCCTGAGCCGGACGGCTCAGAGGTTTAGACAGAAAAAAAAAATTGTGTTGTGAGACTCTGGGGCCTGACACTGACTGGTGGATCAGGACAATACCCAAGGAAATCAGGAGGGTGCGGCACTAGGCTGTTTATACAGAAGTGAAAACGTTTCCCACTATGGTGTTGAATAGGGAGGTATACACAGACTAATCCCATAAACTGTTCCATTTTTGATTGATATGTGAACTATCTATTGATTAGCTAGTTGTGAAGTATGAGCAAAAACAGAATTTGTACATGTATTAAAGTATAATAAGAACATAGCAGATCTGAAAGTGACACTTCAGACCAGACCCTTACACTTCAGATGGAATGACCGAGCTCTTCAACTCCGAGTGTGTCCCTGAACTCACGTTTGACCCCCTGACTTCACGACACCAAACACTTGCATATTGACCAGGCTCACGTTACAACAGTGTAAAGGTTCGGATTTTTTTTTAACCTTTTTATATCATAAAAATAAACTATGTTAGGTTTAAAATTTGCATTTATTGTAGTTCTTTATTTTGAATTTCTGATCAAGGGAGGAGCTCAACTCCTGACATTAAAAGTGAAAATGCACATTCAACGGCAATATACGCCATTAATTTATGTACATGTGTACGCGTATATACACACAGATGCATACAGACGTTCCTTTAATATTTTTAATATAGCTGTTTTCTTGTGTGTCTAATCCCAGTGTTACGTGGCTTTGCTATCATTTGTTACTATCTTATACGGAATAATGAGAAAATACTGTTTTTCATGATTGAGCAGAAAACTTTTATCCCGCAGAAAACTATTTGTAACTGTTATCCTATAAAGTGTAACTAAGCTACACCTCCTTTTCTGAGGTCTATCTTTTGTTTGCTTTAGAAGCATTTGTATTAAATTGCTTAATATATGCAGTGACGTTTTCTGCTTTAAGATTTACATAGTAATTACAAAACACAATACAAATTATCCAAATGCCACGAAAAACCCGCTGCAGACTTAAACAAAAACAATAACAGAAGTAGAATATTTAGTGTCGGTCACCAATCTAAACGAGAAGAACAGTAATTATGCTGTATTGCCAACAGCTGTTGTTGTTGTTAGAGCTGAAATTGGTGTGGTCTGGCAGTTGCAGTAGAAGCTAGCATGTCAGATGAAATTGAAATGGCTGACCTGAAACTGGTTTCACTAGAATTAAACCAAATAAAAACCCTGACTGAGTATCAAAACGTTTCACTAAGTCAAAGCACAAGTCAGCAGAAAAAAAAAGTTTGATGTTTGGATATAAATCGTCGGTGTTTTGAAAGCACTCTAATGAATTGAGATATTTGCCTGAAGGTTTAATTCAGGAAAACATAAGGTTCGACGGAGTGCGGACAGCAGGTTACGCCATTATTCTCAGTTACTGCAAATGCAAAAAGAAGGGATCAGAAAGAAGAAGTGGGGTCATGTGAACTGGTGAGTGCAGTTTCTGTTTACAGTTTCTGATTAGTTCAGCTCTTTTTTATGCAACCACATTTTTTTAAGACACAAAGATAAACATTACTACTTTTCAAGGGTAAATCCCTTAAAGAAAATGGAAAAGGTCACCATTCCTCGGCCAATCTGATGGACCTTTCTATTCAAATGTGGTGGAGAAGAAATGTAAACCTTGTCATGGTGGGCGGCTAAAAGGGAACATTAAAACTTCACACATTACATCACGATTGGGACAACTGAAAACTGTTTATCCACAGACTCGGCAGCAAATCACGGGGAATTCTGTAATGTCTCCTTTTGACACCGTTTGTCTCCGACTGCCCTTCAGTGTTTTCTGCTTCTCCAACAAAAGACCTGGGGTTGCATCACAGCAGGAGCCAAATGGTAAACACAGTCAAAGCAAATATGTGTGTGTGTTTTTTTTACCACTTCCTTAAATTCTCATAACCACAGCACACTGTTCAAACTGTTATTTTCTACAGTTGTTAGTCAGGTCGGTGTGATTTATCCTGGTCCTTTATTTCTCCTCACAAGTTCATAAACGGTCGCACTAAAATCTACAACACACACTCAAGTTACTACCCACATTGGACTTTAAAGACCTGTGAACAATCATACACGTGACGATAACAACACAGCAAAAATCAGTTCACATCACATGACAATCAGTTCCTTAAAATGACAATGAGCCTTCCAGAGGTCCACAGGCCCTATGTTTGACACCCATGTTTTAGAACATCTAGGACAGAGGCTTGTGATATCCCTACATTAAAAATATATACTAATATTTATTTATATATATATACTGATATATATACTGATTCAATTATTCAAACGACTGTGATGATGTGTAGTTTCACAACTCCATCTGCATTATTTGGATAAGCCAGACAGACGCAGAGAAATTGCTTGGCAACTGAGCAACAGCCCCCATAGGAGGCCGCTCAGAAAGAAACTGTAACACAGATCGAGAACACAGACGACTCTCCAAAAAGTGGCTCCAAAAGGAGCTCAGACAAACAAGTGAAGTGAGAACGACGTAAAGCCGAGCAGTGAAACACAACTGATGACGCATAAGACCGATGGGGATTTTTGTTTTTTTTTTTCCATTCTCAAGCAAACGTGCTCACACTGCATGCACACATAGACACAACATACACGGGGTAATCTCTAACTAATCACTTCTGCAGGTCTTGCACAGAGCTACTACACCCCAGCGATGAACAGATGGACCCATGTACTTAAGACAATGCTGATCTAGTCCCGTCTGGAGGATAGAGGTGCTGGGATAAAGTTACAGAGAGGCTCTATCCAAAAATCTCCTGTGGCTCTCTTCAATGTCACTGAAAGACATTTGTATCTAACCCAGTGTAATTATGTATCTACAAAGAACCGACACTGAATATATAACCATGTTGACTGAATACTTCTCTTCCCAAGAACACACACCCACACGGACTGTACAGTATAAGCACTGTTGGCATACGCTCTGTAAACGACGAGCAAATGCTTGTGTTGTGATGCGCAAATCAATGGAGGAAACAGCACTCAAAGCGCGCTACGGCAAAACCTCAAGGTGTTCAGATATCTATTCTCCTGTCAAGCAGCAGTTATAGCAACGGCTGTTACGGTGCACCTGTGGAGGGCACTGCCTGCGCCGAGGAAGAGAGGGAGTCAGCTGACTTTAAAGTGGAATTTGACGAAATGTTGAGCAGAAACATTTTTTCCCATCGTAAATAGACGCCTAATAAGATGTGCTCCTGTGCATTCCATTAATCCATGTATGACAGCAACGACTTGTACTTGACAAGCCAAAACAAATGTAGGAAACGGTTACATCAAAAACACCACGGCACCAACAAATAGCTGATCAGAGGTGGAGGTAGTGAAAGTGAAAGCTAAGTGGGAAAAACTACTGGCACAAACAAAGCTTTCGTATTCCAGCCTGAAGCAAATAACGTAGAAAGAAAATTCCAGAAAGATTCTTCCTTTGACATTTGGAGGTCTGGGGACAGTCAACATTTGGAAAGAATTACTTTGCGTCTCCTAATTTGGGCTCAACTTTAGCTGCGGCTCTTCTTAACCACTCAATCAAACAATGCTGACTGTTAACACAAAGTAATGAATAAAATACACATAAAGTAGTCCAGGGAGCTGAGGGATACACGACTCAAGTGGCCTTTTCTGAGTGAAACAACACCACCACGGTACTGTAGCGGCATGCGAGTCATGAGTCTGAACCAGTGACCTGCAGGTCATATGTTAAGTGTTGAGACCAGCAGCTCCACACAGCCACACTAAATATTGATATGGAACATTCCACAGACCCCTCTAAATTGAGGATGAGTCAGAGGTTCCTCCATAAAAGAAATGACTTGAAAAACTATTAGCGCTTAGGAATATGACAGATTAATATAGCCTTTAAAAAAAAAAGAATTAGGTTTTCTGTCGATAGGAACCACAACATAAAAGTACAACTTTTTTCAATCAATTAGATTTTTTAAAAATATTTTTTATGATTACAAATTAATTTATGCTCCAAATATTTTTTGCCAAAATATTTAACAATTTTTGCAGCCAATTTGAGAAGACAAGCTGTTTGTTAATCAGTGTTATCAGTATATCCATGGTAATTTATACCTCTGTTTGGTAAAACGTATTTACTGTTTAATCAACAGATAACAGTGTTTATAAGATAACGGTGCATATCTGAGGTCATTTAGTCATGTGGAATCCTCCCATTGCTTTCACAACAGTAACAGACCCATTCGTCAGAAAAGACAACACAGTTCTGCTTCTTTGATGCTGCTGAGAAACTTAAGACAGATGTCAGATTAAGTATTTTCTTGCTTTGCTTCAATAATGTAACAATAATCTCATTTCTGAGCTTTGTGTAGAAAAATAATCAATTATTTTTTCTTAACTCTGTTATGCTTAGATACTGCGCAAAATGTTTTGACACATTAAAAAATGATGGAAGAAATTACTTGGAAGGCTCGCCTCTTTCCACATACTCTCAAAGTTTCTCCTGTTTGTTATCATTTCAGTCCACAAAGGCTTCAAACTTCTGCTCCGAGCCTCACTTCCCATTTCCGATTTGCGTCCAATCCGAAAGCGAAATATGCAGTGGCTGAGACAAGACAGGCTACGACTCTACACAAAGTATTGTTCGTGGGTGAACCCACGCCACACCCAAAACACTCCCCGCAGAGTAACTGTGCAGGGGGTTCACCGCCAATGAGCTGTCTACACACAGCACAGCACAGAGAGGCTGCAGTGGGCATATGGCTGCTGAAGGAGCTCTGCCAGACAAACAGCAAAAATATATAGGTCAACTCAAAAAAGGCCCCAAATCTCATTCACTGGATAACTATGTTGGGACTTTGGTAAACAATGTAAAGGCTGCAATGTGTAATCCCTACACATCACACTCTTTGGTAACGACTCTGTCCACTGGTGTGTTTTTAAAAATATTAGCATGTGAAACTCCAGCTAGCAGGAAACGTTAGCCTACAGAGAGGAGCGCATGATGATTTTACTAACACGATTATCATAGTCTCTCCTGCAACTGTGCGGTGGGACGGCTGCCTTCACGTGGGTGGAAAAGATAATTTAAAATGTCTAAGACAATGTACTACAACGATATCTAGAGAGCACCAACTAAATTTCGACCTGTGCTCCCGTCTCTCAAAGGATGACGATTTACTGAGATAAAAAGAGAGCGAACCCGCAATTAAAAACAAACACACCCTGAGCATTGGTGGGGCTTTTAAGCTAACTCCATCGATAGCTGGCTGAGGGAGGTAATTATGTAAAGGGATGCAGCCAAGGATAACAAAACTTTGCCTCCTAGTGTTCGTCAACTTACCGAGGTGCCGCTTTTCTCTTCCCTGTTTTCGCAGCTGATATTCCAGCGCGTTCATGAGAAGACAGTGTGCAGCTAACAGTTCTCCGGCTAACGCCGTGCACACGACGATGCGTCTCTCAACAGCTGTCCTCTGTTTTGAATGAGGGTTGAGGAGAAACACGGCTGCTGGGCGGAGCTTACCGTGAGCGGGTGGAGCATGACGCTCATCACTCCGCACAGCCAGGTCACGATTAGACCTATGTTGTTCTCATGTTTTTCCAGTCCACCGTAAGAAGAGATTTTTGGCACAAGGCTGCGACATACGGTTAATAGGAGGCTTTGACCCGTTGTTTGATGTAGTGACGTCAGGACGTAAGATTTGAGCAGCACTCAAAGTCCACGTCTTAGACTGTGGCTCCCCCTAGTGGCTTAAACATGTTACTTTAAATGTCCTTGTAAAACAATGGCTGGAGCGAGGTCCCGATTTTGGGGTTGCAGCCAATTCTGTGTATCAAAAGCTGCTGACAACCGGAAGTTGTAACGCTGACGTCGGAAATATTCATCACTGTCAACAGAAAGTACCTTGTTCTTTGATGAACGGTTTAAGAAATGTCGACAACAATATGTCGAAAGATAATTGTAATAGAGGTTAATAGTTATGTAGTTATAATTCCACAAAAAATATTAAATGTATTAAACACAACGCAGAGGCTACACCGGTTACATAATGTCGCTCTATCTGAATCTTTTTTGATAAATATTAAATTGATTGACAAAATATTAAACCGCTATATTAATATTTGGCAAATAAATATCCTACGCTATAAATCTTAAACTAAACACAGAACAAGTGCCAAAAAATGTCAATCAACAAAAGGCTATTTGGTGAAAAAAAGGTTATTCCTGGTATACAATCCACAGTTGGTAAATTTGTGTAAATTTGATAGCATTGAACTTTAAACTAATCTAAACACATTAACAATACGTAGAATGAAAAATATGAACCTAATATTCCTGGTCCCTACCTCATTAACCCAATGTATTGTTATGACTAGTATCTACACTAGTTAGACACATACACTGGCAGAACAAAATACTGCATCATATAGACTGCCCAACTGGTACATGCTACATTCTCACTCCTTACCTGTATCATGTCTAATTTTTTGTTTTGTTTTAAAGTTTTTGATATATATAAACTATTTTTTATGAACCCTGATAACCTATATATAACCTGGTATAATCAACAAAACTCTCCTGTACTCACAATGCAATTTATTTTATTTTACTTTATTTGAACATTTTTCAAAGTTAGAACGACTTCTAAAGTGGATATCACAATCAACCTGGCAAATCAGGCACACCAAAATAATAGCAGATGTTTAATACTAGTTACCCAAATTTGAGTTGCCTTTCTTGCTCTAAACCATGAAGATGCCTTGCTCGATTTTTAAGCTCCTCTGCTTTTTTGTCATCCTTCGCCGTTCCTTCACCCATTTTGTACATACGACTTGCATTGGCACAACCCCACATGTGTCCCAGCTCACAGGCCCTGTTGGCATACTTTAAAGCTTGTTCCATATCATGAGGGAAACTTTTTGATTTGCCTTCAATGAACAAGCCGCTAAGGTTGAAGCACGAAGGAGCATAGTCAGCAGCACAGGCTTTCTCATAGTACTGACGTGCTGCTGTCAGATCAGGCTTGCCTTCCACAGCTTGTCCATTAAGAGTCAACAGGGCAACGTTGTGACAGGCAATAGGAGCGCTCTTTCCACCAGAATTGCAGGTCCGTGAAAAATAAGAGTATGCGGTTTTCAAACACTGGGTCAGTCCCCCTGGAAAAAAAAGTAAGAAAACAAAGAACATTACATTATATTTGTCATATTTAAATTTAGTATTGTTATTTATTATTTTATATTTGACTGAAGTCAATAATGAAGTCAAACTTCGCAATCAACCCCTTACACACCTATGATCACTTCAGTGTGTCATCTTAACATACCCCTCATACATGCATGTTAGACCTGTATGAAGCTGTACCTTTTCCAGTAATATGGTAAGTCCCCAGTTTATAGCAGCTGTCTCCATGTCCATTAGTTTCGCAGTTGTTTTTGAGCACCTGTGCTGCTGCTTCAAAGTTCTTCTTCACTCCTTCCAGGTAGTCTGCGAGTCTTTGGCAGCCTATTCAAAACATTTTTTTAGGTAACAAAAGTTATGTAGAGCACAATGTATGTGCCTATTTACATTGAGTAAATAGCTCATTGTTACCTTCGGGGTCCTTCTCGCCGTGGCACTGAAAGCTGTACTCCATTCCTAGATTATCCAGGAACTCTTTTACTTCATTTTCATCTTTGAAGTTCACAAGTCCAGCCATGTCTCCGCCTGTATCCACACGTGTTAGCAACGACAGAAGGTTTTTAACATGCTACTTATGACCTTGGAAGATGTGTCAGGTGATTGCAGCGTTTCTTTAAAGAAAATAATGAACATAATCACATTCTAATGCATCACCCAGCCACTTAAATGTCCATATAGCTGTACATTGTGAATGACATTAAAGGAAAGCAAAGAAGAGCACACTAATAACCGATGCTTCTTGGTTCCGCACTGACGTTAAGTACGTTAGGACGTAGCTTCGGCCGCTGCCACCCAATGCTACGTCATGTCAACGTCGTCACCATATTGGTCCGGGCAATAATAAACACGTTATAAACATACAAATCTCCCGTTTGGATAATATTGGCTGTAATATATGCTGTGTTTTAATGCATTATAATGAATTAAGTAAAACACACTAAAACTATATGGCATCCTAAACAATTCCTGTCTAATCGTGCAAAAGTCACGTATGAGTGTTTCCAGGAGGTCAAATGTGTGACACTGTTATTTTTAAACTCTTTACTTTTAGGTTATTTTGAGCTTGTTACGCGTTGCATTGTGAAGAATGTTTTCTGGGTTTTATACATAATTGTTATATGTTTGTATTGTATTGGGGCTTTAGACGTGTTTTACATGCAGCAACCATCCAATCGGAGGCTATTACCTTTGACTAGTTAAATCCAGGTGGCGACCTTTTTTTTTTAGCCAGGCAGTGTATTTAAAATCCCCTCTTGTGCTTAAGCATGATGCAAACCCTATATTTACTTCAGTTTGGCCAAAAAATGCTATTCCTTACAAACTTCCGTTTCACCGCCCCTTGTATTTTTTGCTTCCGGTGCTGCGACCTTTGTTTACGGTCTGTCAAGGCAAAAATAGACTCGACTATCTTACGTGGAAACTATACTCCCCTTCAGCCAACTGCTTTATTGATTCCATTCGCTGCAGTGATATTTAGTCGATATTGTTTTCAAAATGATATCTGAGAAAACAGCGTGTCGTTTCAATATCTGCTCTCAGAGCGATTTTCCACAGAGAAGGCAACAACAAGTGAGCTAGCCTGACGCTGACGCTGCTGCACGGTCACCGATTAGCATCACTCCGGGCTTTAGACATTATAGACGGGCAAATACAGAGGCTCTTGACAGTGGTAGAAATAGACACCAGTCTGCTACGTAAGCTAAACTTGGAGTGACCCTATTTGAAAGTAAACCTAAGACCATGGCCTCTAGTTTCTTAAACATGGTAAGTTTTTTTGGGTTCACTTGTTTTTATGAAATATCTCGTGACGCAATTGTTATTGCTATTTATTCATTGTTTTTATTAAGAGTACTTATAACTTCATTAGGCTATGAGTTACCGCTGCAGTTGTAATTCAACAACGCTTTGAATACATTGACGTTTCAACGTTCGACTCTTGGACACTGTCAGCGTATTTGGTACTTGGCACATATTTGGCACAGCGTAACTATCACTAACCCAAAATAACTCAGTCTCTTGTTGACGTTGCTATTTTTGTATTGTCTCTGAACCAAATAAAGAAATCACATAAGCATAAATACCAAGGTACATAAGGTAAGCATGTTTGAAGAGTTCTATTCTCAAAGACGTTTCACCTCTCATCCAAGAGGCTTCAGTTCTAACCGGTGGTGGGGAGTACAGCAAATATATACTCTGGGTGTAACAAAGAAAACAAGGACAACAATGTGCACATTTTTGCCAGGGAAGACAGATGGTTGAGAGAGGGGTAAAAGAAGCCATTTTTGTCAACCTGGAAAAATCATCACTCAACAGAAGAGGTGGACTCAGACACAACCTATCACCCACGTACAAGGCTCTCTTAGGGACAAAAGATTCCCCTCAGTTCCACACAACAAAGAGGCATGTGACCGAAACCATTCTGATGAAGAGCACAAGGACCCATCAGACTCCTAATGACATTTTCCAAGTTGACCCCAACACCCCACCCAACAGGGGGAGCTGAAGTAGCCTTTTTCTTTGTAACACCCACAGTACATATCTGCTGTACTCCCCTCCACCAGTTAGAACTGAAGAAGCCTCTTGGATGAGAGGTGAAACGTCTTTGAGAAAATTTCACGTCCAGTTGCCTAACAGAACTCTTGACCTGGATGACTGAGAATCCTCACAGACATGACAAACGTAAGCAGTTTAATCGGTAGGGCAGTCATTGGTTCCTTTTTATCTTTAATAAACTAGTTGTTTATGAAAAAAATACAAATTGTACAACTACACTATAAAAAGTCATAAATTAATTGTCCCTCTAAATTTAACATTAGGAAATCAATTCAAAATCTTATGTTTTTTTTCTTTTCAGGACGAAGCATCTCCTGCCTCCCTGACAGAACTGTGTCTGACCTACGTGAGCCAGAATGTGGAGTGTTTCTGCGTAAAGCGTCCTGATGGCTCCCTGTGCTTCAGAGAGGCAGTCCACTTCCCACAGGAGCTAGCCGACCAGTTGTTGGCCAAGATGGCTGTCGAAGGTAAACCTACCCAAGTAACCTAGTCCAGATAAGATGGTAGATTGACTGGCCCACAGTCCTCAGCTTGATGGTGATTTGTTGTTTTTTCATGGTCATACATCTATAAAAAAACTAAACTAAAACATCACAAACTTTTACCATTTATTTCCCATGGTTCTATTTTTCCATAAAATTCTTGTCGATTCCTGTGAAGAATTTCCAACCATTAGTTACTAACACTTACTAACTTACTAACCACTAAGTAGTTAGTTAGTACAGCTTACATCACTCCTACTTGTTATATTTTACAGGTCTTTTGAATGACAGCACAGTGGGTATATTTCGCAACGGTGAATCTTTGCGGCTGAGACGAGCCTGCATCCGTACAGCGCGCATCTCTGCAGAGGCCTTCCAGAAAGCTCTGTGTCCTCACCGACTACTGGAGCTGGATGCTGCAAGAGTCAATGCAGACCTCACTATTCATGATATTCTACACGGACTGGCGACCAATAAACATTGTCAGGTGAAGTGAGGTTACACTGTTAAACAACACCACCTCTATCTAGATTCAAACTGATGCTTACCGTGTTCATTTTCCACTCTTTTTCCACCCATCAGGAGTCCCTTCAGCGGCTCGGCCTGACGGGTCTCACCATGTCTTCTCTTGAAGAACCGATTCGGTATCGGTTCAGTTCCCTCCAAGGCCTCCGTGCACTCTCTTTAGCCAACGTTGACTTCTACGACTCTGGGTTAGTGGACGTGTGCTCCCTGCCTCGTCTGGAGAGCCTTGATATCTCGAACACGTCAATCACTAACCTGAGTCCACTGCTGGGCCTGAAGGAGCGATTGCGGTCACTGACACTGCACCAGTTGAAGAGGCTGGAAATGAGCACGGCTCAACTGCTCGGTGTCATACGGCAGTTGGATATACTGCAGGTTAGCAGACTCATTTGTTTGTGTTTCATTATCTTCCTTTTCAAAAAAATATTGCAGTCGCTCTGACGTTAACCTCGTTCGTACAGCACCTGGACATCAGCGATGACAAGCAGTTCACCTCAGACGTGGCTCGGCAGCTGCTTGGACAGCCAGGGATTCTGCCAGCCCTGGTTTCCCTCGATGTGTCGGGAAGAAAACAGGTGAATGCATTCAGAAAAAAAAATGAAGACTTAAAAAGGAAGAGACTCCAGTTTTGCATTGGCAATAACAACTCCATCATGTGTGTGTATGTTCCAGGTGAGAGATGCAGCTGTTAAAGCGTTTGTTGAAGAAAGACCAGGCATGACCTTCGTGGGGCTTCTGGCTACAGACGCTGGCTTTTCTGACTTTCTGTCCGGAGAGGGAACTCTGAAGGTACAATGGGTTTTTAGGATGGCAAAATGAAAACAAGTAACTGTCCGAAAACATATTGTTTTAAAACCATGTCTCACTTACTGTACGTACAGGTCACCGGTGAAGCCAACGAGACTCAAATCTGCGAAGCGCTGCGCCGCTACAGTGAGAGAGAGGGTTTTGTGCGAGAAGCTCTGTTTCATCTGTTCAGTCTGACACATGTCATGGAGAAACCACGGCCTGACATACTCAAGGTGAAGTGAATAATAAGTCTTTTTTCAGTAATGTGTCGTAATAGTATCATTTCAAAGCCCTGGTAAGTTTTTTAAAATAATTTAATAACACTTTACTACTTCTTTTTTTCCTCATCCTGTTGCCTAGCTGGTAGTTCTGGGGATGAAGAATCACCCTGCCACTCTGAATGTCCAGCTGGCAGCAAGTGCCTGCGTGTTCAATCTGACAAAGCAGGACTTGGCAGCAGGGATGCCAGTCCGACTCCTGAGTATCGTAACTCAGCTTTTACTGGAAGCCATGAGGACGTTCCCAAACCACCAGCAGGTAATTGGTTTGCTTGGACTGCTATCTCTGTAGCACATGTTAGCTATGCATCATCAGAGACAATTTTCTGGCAGACAGAGAAAATAAGGCATTGGAAGTTTGCCGTGACATTTAACTGATCAGTACCTTCTACACATTAGCCTGAAAACAAAAAAACTAAAGTAAACATGAGATCAAGGATGTTGTGTTTTGCGTCTGTAGAAAATCACTTGTATTCCCTGTGCCTGCAGCTGCAGAAGAACTGCCTGCTGTCCCTGTGCAGTGACCGCATCCTACAGGAGGTTCCCTTCAACAGGTGTGAAATATTCACTCCATATTCTGTAGGTTCTGAAACGTACAGTAAACATCAGTTACTGTGATGTAGTTAAGTACTTAAAAACTAGATAGTAGAGACAAACTATTTGCTTCCTTTTGAAAAAAACAACAACTGGTAAATCACATTTTCAATCTACAGTATTTCCTGGTTATGTCACAATCTCAAGTCTTCAAAAAAAATGGACGACACATAGAAACATAGTTGTACTATTGTCATATATATTCCTCGTGAATTTCTATTTCTTCCATCCTCAAAGTTGAACCTCTACTTTTGCTCTTCAGGTTTGAAGCTGCCAAACTGGTGATGCAGTGGCTCTGCAACCATGAAGACCAGAACATGCAGAGGATGGCGGTGGCAATCATTTCTATACTGGCTGCCAAGGTTCTATATATGCTGTATTGTATTAATGTCACACACACCTGTTTTGTGTTTCACTCAATTAGGGTTTTACACGTTTGTTTTTATCCAGTTATCAACCGAACAAACAGCTCAACTGGGAGCAGAGCTGTTCATCGTGAAGGTAAGATCATCATCTCGTCTGTATTTCTTTTCCCCACTTCCACTTATTATTCTCATTCTCTCTCTTTTTGTCTACCCTCACAGCAACTCCTCCACATAGTGCGTCAAAAGGCTACTCAGGGTGTGGTGGATGCGACCCTGAAATTTACACTGAGCGCGCTCTGGAACCTCACCGATGAATCACCCACAACCTGCCGCCATTTTATTGAGAACCAAGGGCTGGAGCTGTTTATTAAAGTCCTTGAGGTTGGTAACTCAAACTGCACATGCAAGAAAAACAGCTCCGGGCACAGCGGCGTAGTGGCCGATTGTATCAGGTATGATTGCATTTTGAAAGAGGATGACTCACTGTTGTTTTCCCTCCACTCCTCTCTCCCCCACCCCACACTCACTGCAGTCCTTCCCAAATGAGTCGTCCATACAGCAGAAGGTTCTGGGTCTGCTGGTGAGTTTATTACCCTGTAGCCAAACGGAATGCTAAACTCAACATAAAAACCTTAAGTAATCTCGTTTCACCCTGCGCCGTGTAGAACAACATAGCGGAGGTCGGGGAGCTGCACGTGGAGCTGATGGTGCAGAGCTTCCTCAAACACATCAGCAATCTCCTGCGCAGTCCAGAGGTGGAGGTTAGCTACTTCGCTGCAGGCATCCTCGCACATTTGACATCACGTGGAGAGCAGGCCTGGACGCTGGGCATGGAACTACGCTCCTCGCTGCTAGAGGAACTGGTACGAACCAGCTGAACTGCCGCTGGTCCTGTACATTTTAGTCACTTGTTTGAACGTGTTGCCCTTCTGTCTCTTTAGCACACTGTCATCATGCAGTGGCCCACACCTGAATGTGAAATGGTTGCCTACAGGTGAGTCTCTGCATATATGTGTTGTTTTAAATGAACTCGGTTGAACCGACGCGCAAGACGATGGTAGTAAATGTTGTTTCCTTGCTAACTTATTTCTGCTCCGTTTATAATTGCAAAAAACGATTCATGACTAGAATTTTTTATTCCTTTAAGATGTGTATTTTCTGTATGTGAACACACGCAGTAAAATGAAAATAATAATAAATCCTTGTCTCCTTGGTAACAGCTATATTATAAAGTTAAATAAAAAATGATTGTCCTCTCTCTCTCTCTCTCTGTAGGTCTTTTAACTCTTGTCCTCTCTCTCTCTCTGTAGGTCTTTTAACCCTTTCTTCCCTCTCCTGGAGTGCTTTCACACGCCCGGTGTACAGTTGTGGGCAGCATGGGCCATGCAACATGTCTGCAGCAAGAATGGTGAGTCACAGACGCCGCAGTCAGAATCATGTCGTGCGTTTGGTACTATTTGCCAAATCAGTGACTCACGCGTGACCCGTGTGTCTGCAGCTGCGCGCTACTGCAGCATGTTGTTGGAGGAGGGCGGCATGCAGCAGCTGGAGCACGTTCACGCACACCCACAGACGCACCGAGACGTCAGACTGCTGGCCGAGAGCATCCTGGAGAGCCTGCGGCGCCACAGAGCCCGCACGGGACAGCCAGCGCTCTCAATCGCAGGCCGCCGCCCGCCGGCGCAGTAACCTTGCTGAGGTAAAGAGTGACTCTCATGAAGTTGTACTTTTAAAATGTTTGATGTAGAAAAAACACAAAATGAAAGGTTGGACTTGTTACTTTTGAACTTAACATATTTACTTTATAGAGGCTATTAGTAAATTTTTACTCGTGAATAGGAAAAAAACAAATACTTTTATATATGTATATTCATATATGCCTATATATGTATGTGTATACATGTATATATAAATATATATATATAAGCATTTAACTTAACATTGGGGTTCACTTTTTTCCATGACAACTCTTTATGTCTAAAATCTGGTTTGAAATCATGAGTCACAGTCAAAAGCAGACATTTTATCCACAAACCAACAAATTAAGTTTCATTTTTTTCTTTTACACCTACTTGTTTTCCAATACACAAAGTCAGTTTTTAAGGGAATAACAGTAAAAATTCACCCTCACAAAACGACACACGAAGATCAAGAATGTGTTAGATAAATGGGGCCGTGGCCTTTATCTTTGGTTGTCACTGTTCTCTATTTGTTGTTGTCTTAAGTCATACAGTCACAAGACTACAGTCTATTCAAATGGAACAAGTCACTGTTTTTCTGTACTGTTATCTCGGTTTCACTTCTTCTGAAGACTTTCCATTCTTTTACACTGTCCCTTTCAGATAATGAGACTCCCTGGTCGAAAAGAAGAAGTTCTAACTGGGATCTTGTACTGTATGTTGGCGTGCGTGTCGGAGGAATGCATGTCTAATGCACAAACACACTTTACCAAGAAACCCCTTCGAGGCCCACATTTTAGGACAAAGGACTATGCGATTCTTTGCACACCTACACACCAACCTTATTTATTGTCTGTGTTCAATCTAAAACCAGAATATCCGTATGGTAATCATTTAAGGGAATTAACAATAATCAAATCTACTTTAAACTGTTGGTCATCGAAAGCTAAAATCATGAGGTTCTTTTGTGCTTGTACTTGTCATTACGGTACCAAAAACATGTCAGTACGCAAGTACTTATCCTAGAACTATATCCATGGGTTGGGTTATCAATCTGCCAAATACCAACGCTTCTTTTTAATACAGTATATGCATGTCGCCGCTGTGAGCCGAAGCATGCTGGGATTTTTCTAAGTGCTAGTACTGTTCATCTTAGAAATGCCTGCCTGTTGGTTTGGTAGCAGTGGTCTGTTTGTGTCAATCTCGACCCCTCTGCTTCTACATGTCTCCATTTTAGACTTTTATCAGCAAATCTTCACTTTAATACAATTACTTAAAACCATAATTAGAAAATTTGATATCCAAAAATCGCACAAATCTTTTTATGAATTAAAAAACATGAAAGACATTGGAAATGTTTGTGGCCTGATGACGTGAATGGTGACCTTTTGTCTCTCACACGCACACTTTCATCCCTGACTATACCATAATATTCTGTGTGTGTGTGTGTGTGTGAGTATACACATACTTAAGCATCCTATCGTATGTACATACTAGAATTCATCATTTAGGCTTAATTGCATGGCAATTATTTTGTATGTTGCATTGCTTGTTTTTTTTTTTTACTAGTTAATTTAAATACTCAGAGACAGAGATTTGAAGGTCAAGAAAATACGCTCGTACCAGGGATCCAACTATTGTAAATAATTCAATTTTGTTTTTGTTACGACCCTCTGATGAGATAATAATTTATTCCAGATGTCACATGACCTAGTAAATTTCTCTTGCCCTGGGGAGACACACTCGGCTGATCTTGATTAGCTCATTATTGCTCTGCCTGATTGTCCTATGCAAATAATGTCGCTATTAAAAGTTCAATATCAATTCGTGTTACGAGAGAACAACACAAGAGTTGATCGTTTCTTCTTTGTCTTCACCTGAACCTGTGAAGACTGTAATCTAATAGGAGAGAAAACTTTGGGTTTTGAGCTGAAAGTTCAACAAAACTCAGCAGCATCAGCACTTCCAGGAAAGGTTATGGTGTTTTTAACAAAAAATAAAAATCATTACATTCAGTGCACTTTGGCTTTGACAGTGAGAGGTTCCCCAACTTTTAATGGAAAATGTGTATGTTGATAGGAGGATTTTACAATAGGATTTTACAATATATTACTTCCGAAAATTGCCATTAGCCAAACACAAATCACCTCTCTACAGTTAAATGTCCTTGTTTTCAGTGGAATATTAATCACGCAAAATAGAGTCATCGTTTACACCTTTCAACGGAGATATAAAATATACACAGCAGAGTTTTCTTTTAGATGAAGAGCAAATCATTGTTGAAGATTTCAATCAACCGTTCTGTACATACTGTATGTATGCTATGACTGTGCCATATTGCTGCTGAGATTAATGTTTTAATTTTGGAGAAATAAAGAATGTGCATTCCCATAAAAACTGATCAGAAATTAATCTTTACTTTTTATGAAGATGTTGTTTAAACTTACAAAAAAAATACAGAAAATGTTAAAGTTGTTGATATGAATCAAAAATAATAATTTTCTATGTGATCAGACTGCCATGGATTAAAGTGATGTTAAGTAATCCCACTGTTACCATACATACTGTAAATGTTTAAATACCACAATCAACTGAGGAAAACAGCTCTGTCTGTACATATGGTTTTTGCAAATCTTTCACTTATTTTCCACACGACATCTTCATTCATAAAGATTTGGTTCATGTTGCATAGCTTTGGCAATGATATTTGAGCACATCAAGAGGCAAAAGATGACCTAAAAAAGTACTACAACAGAAAAACTCCACAAAGTTTTTTTTTCCCCCCGACTGAAAGAACTCAGAGCCTTAAACAAGTACGATGTGTTCCTTCCCACAGCTGACTTGAATTAAGGTTGAAGTCACCGATTAAAGAACAAAACAACCCCACCAGTGGTTTATAAAGACTTACTGACCAGTCGCTGCAGACCAACGTCTACTCCCCTGTGTACCGTGGAGGTCTTTTCTCTATAAAAGCGTCCATACCCTCCCGTCTGTCTCGTGTGGGTATGACCTGCAAACAAAGGGCAAAGGTTAAATCACTGTTCTGGTGCATGTCGTGCTCAGTGTTGCTTACACTGAAGGCACCTCTGCAGCATCTAGTTGTGTGTCAGCTGCAGGGCTTTGGACTGCTGCATCCATAATAGTACAGTATGAGGGACTAGACCTCCACCTTCCAAAGAGAGACACACATCAGTGTGAGAAAAAGTCCCAGACTTTGGTGATCAAAAGTTTAGTTCTGGGGGGAGAATTATGTTTTTCTTCTCTCATAATTTCTCCAAGATAAAAATAAGTAGAAAGGCTGAGACGACTCAAACCAGTGTAGACTGGTTACAGCAGTAAAAACAGGATCCATTAAGTCATAAATATCAGATTGCTTCATTAATTACAGGCTCAAAAGAAAAGTGCATGGTCACTTTCTTTTACATGAGTAAGGTGTGGGTTTGTCCACTGAAGAAAAGGCCATAAATTGAGGGTAACTTTATGATATTACAGTAGCTAGATTTAACCCAAGTCATGAATTTTTTTAGTTGGTATAAAGTGCATAAAGTTCATCTTTCCCAGGTGAGAAAGTCTACCTACAGGTAGCTGACATCTTTTGAGAAACATTTTTATCCTACAGGTTGATTAAACAGTGGTAAAATAGAGAGAAATAAAGTCAAAGGGTCAAAAGAAGAATTAATTAGTTGTTATATCAGTGTCATACTAGTAATGCTGGTGCACACTTCAGGCAGGTAGGTGGCAGTACACTCCAGACACATAAACAACTCTACCAACTCACCGACAAAGTCAATATTGTCTTGTATGTGGTGTTGTATTTCATAATGTTCAATTTTTTTACCAAAGCTATCGTCGTGAAAAAGTAAGGCAGGAGTGGCAGAAAAGTACATGAGGGTGGTGCATCTTTACAAGCCTCCTGTATGTATTTAATATGGATGGATGCCTACCTGAGCATAGCATATTCTCTCTATAGCCATCGCTGAGTTGATGTCGACCTGTGAACAGATGATTGCCAATAAGTGAAGTGAAGGACTAAAAAGAAGGCGTTAGGCTTCATGCTGTTGTACCTCCGATCCTCTGTTCATAGCTTCCTTCGCCATTCGGACAGCAATTGGAGCCTACCAAAGATGTAAAAATAATGGGGAAGGGGGTCATTATGTGACATCATTAAAATTTACACACTGGCTCCAGAAAAGTGAATGTATACCATCCTGATCGGAAAAGGCACTACTTCTTAGAGAAATGTAATTTTAGAATCCACAAGGTTTGTAACAACAGGTATTTCAAGATTTCGATCAATCAAATTAGATTAAGTCAAACAACTGGGTTACCAGGCAAATAGTTTACGCAATTAACTGACTCATTTACCTAAAACCTGTGTTTGTTTACCATTTCTTACACATGTTTGAAAGGCCCACTAGCCTTAATTTGATCCTCCCCTAATGAGGCATAACCTTATGTTTAAGTACCTGGTAAAGGTTAGGATAAATATTTCAGTAGCATATTGCTAATGGTAACTTCAATGATTAGGACTTCTGTAATGTAGGTGTCTGTAAGATTGCTGATTGTGGTCCATTTCCCGTCTTGACCTTCACACCGGTGTAAAGCAAAATATATAAAAAAGCTTTTGAAGAGGTGAATAAAGGCGGAGGATAAAGATGGGAGAACAAGAGAAGAGAAAAGAAAAGAGATGGAAAACATTTGGACCAAAACCAAAGCTGGATCAGTGTCTCCGCTCTGGAAAGCTGATGTGTTTGCATTCAAACCTGGGGCAGTATCTCCCTGGCCAGACTTAGCGCCTCTCTGTATGCCGCATCTCCTTCATGGTTCTGCATTATGGCTCTGTTTACGAGACCCATTTCCAGAGCTGTCTCCCCTCCCACGCACCTCCCTGGAAAAAAAAAGTGAGAGAGATGTGACGCACTCAAACCTCCACTAAATAATAGGTGACCTGCGCTCACAGCACCGTGTCAGCCTTTCAATAATACCACCTGTGAAGATGAGCTCCTTTGCCAGAGTGATGCCCACCATCCTTGGCAGCCGCTGACTGCCCCCTGCAGGAGAAATCACCTGTAGGTCAATTCTGTTTTCTTGACTGAGCTCCTGTCTGTGACCTCTGATCATCTTACCTGCTCCTGGCAGCAGCCCCCGCGTCGTCTCTATCAGACCCATCTGTGCCGAGAACGCTGGAACACGCACACACGTCCAGAGGACGTTTGAAGGTCAGAGTTGCTATTAGTCTTAGGAAAGCATTACGTCTGATTCTATCAGAGTGGGCTGTCCGATTCAGCAGCAGAAACAGCTCAGCACGTGTCTGACCTCTATCTCGTGTCGTCAGCTTCTACTTAAAATGCTGACAAAAATGTTTAACTCATCCAGTGTGTTACATCAAACAAGACGGTCTCTGGCCGAAAGTTAAAGCAGCTCTTGATAATGAGATAGGACAAAAATAGATCCTGATCTTGGATATTTGTACATGCCTTGATTTGAAATTGATTTTCATTCTTATGATAATTCCGCAAAATCATAAATCTACATCAAGCCACAGCAGTCATGTGTTTGTTTTCTCCTGCTGCCTGGGCATGAGGATGTGAAATCTGTCCCCCGGTGACCTTTGTGGACTCACTAAACTGATATGACTGGATCTGTGTCAGCAGTCTAGTCACATTTAGAGGAAATTTAGAGGAAAGAAGAACATTATTAAAAAACAGTTTGAGTATTTTTTTTCCCCATGATACCACCCTTCTCTGTTTCACAGCAGAAAAGTAAAAGTTCAGGGGTCACTAACCTGCAGTTCGTAGGTCACAGGCCAAAGCAAGCTCCAGTCCACCGCCGACAGCAACGCCGTCTATTGCTGCAATGGTTGGCATGGGCAGCACAGCTTCAAACATAAGACAAAAAAACCCATTTAATTTAACATGGACCGAGTGGTCCTACTTGTCCTGGTCAATTGCAATTGAAGGCTGGCCTTCAAAGTCTTAAGTTCAGGAAGGATACTTTAAGACAGTTCTTTCTCTTACCATGCCCAAAATATTGTTGCAAATGTCATGAAACATGAACTGGATCCTCAAAAAAGCTCTGCTGTGTATGTTGAGTTATCGTGAAAGAACCTTTTAGCACCGGTGTTTGTACTAATGCTGCGTTTAGAGACCTTCACTCTTAAGCTAGATTTATTAAACTAGTACTGATCACACAGCTGTTCAAATACTGAATGGATGTGAAGCGTTAGGGGCAGCCTTCATAGCTGACGTCTTCTGACCTCCTGCAGCTTCAAGTAAAATCTCGAAAACATTTACCAGATGCCATCACTAACTGCTGCATCTGCAGTTACACGCTGAGATTACTGGTTCTGTTTGTTACCTATTTGGGTCATGAGAGAACGCAGCCCGTGAACAAACAGGTCAGATTCACTGTTGGTCATCACAGCCCTCTCCTTCAGGTCCGCACCTGTAGACACGCAACATAACGTTAACAACTCGATGAATTTGAACTGCAACGTTTCACTTTTTTTTGACGACTACTTCACCTGCGCAGAAAACCTTCGGAACCAGACTCCTGAAGACAACGACTCGGACGGATGAGTCACGTGACAGAGTGGACATTAGTTCGCTCATCTGCACTCAAAAGACAGTGTTTTAGTGTGTGTGTCTGTGTGTGTGTGTGTTTATATCTGCACGACAGGGTAAAGTCAGATCACCTGTGACACAAAGACATGGCCCAATGCATTCCTTGCCTTGTGTCGACACATCAGGACCTCCACTATTCCTGTAAAGAGAACCAACATAACAAAGAGGAGAAATGTATTAAAAATACTTTAATTTCTTCTTTCTACAGCTGCCATTTTATTCAAAGTTTTAATCTAATTAAAACACAGTTAGGCTGGGGATTAATCGTGATTAATTATGATAAATCAAGGTAAATTGTCATACCTCAAAGTTACAAAAAACAACAACAACTATTGAACAGAACGACAGATAACTGCAGGTGAATGTATGTACTTCATATTATTATCTATTATTATAGAAAAATGTACATTTCTTGTTCCCATGGCTTGACCATTGAGCGTTCACAGTTGTTGCACCACTTTGTTCCTCTTTCAATGTCAGTCAGCTGCATGCTTTCCTAGATTACCTCATCCAGAACACACCACAGTTGTACTACATAGTTACTTAATGATTTTACAAAAATCTCAGACATAAAACATACAGACACTTATTGTGTAATTACATATCAACCGGCTAACATATTGTGGATTTAGCTCATATCTCCAACATTACAATGTAGCACAGGAACTATTTATTTGCCTAAATGTAAAGTTATTTGGATAAAGATTCCTCCCTACCATTGTCTGCTCCTTCTAACCGTTTCATATCCACCTCAACGGGCTGTTCCGCCTCTGTGTGCTGCTGCCTACGGCTGTGAGCGCCACTGTGTCCCATTAGCAGGCGACTTCCACCGGCCAACATTGGCCCTTTTCCCCATTGAACCACTGCAGAGGCCAGGAAGTGGGCTCGACGCGGAGGTGCAGCGCTCAGGCACCTCCACATCCAGCACCACGGCCGGGTTCGACTGACAAGAAGCGTTGACATGATAGCAAGTTTATTCTTAATCTGTTTGAGCAGAAAGGTTAGGAAGTGAAGAAGTTTAAAGGAAGTTCAGGAACAGGTTAACCGCTAACAGAGGGCGGGCTTTTGCGGCTCGTCACGTGACCTTCAATGACGTAGCGAAATTAGTTCAAGTTTGGGCTCTGAAATTGTTAAAGTTTTAAATTCAAAGGCATCCTCTACTCAACGTGACATTTTTCCACTGTATATTTGTAAAAACAGAAATACTTGTCTAAATGATGTAATAAAATAAAATATGTCAAGAACATTACAAGTCAGTATAAGTCGAAGCTTCATAAAGTTGGTAGATTTTAGTCATTGCTGTGCTTTTTGACAGTGGCTCGTAGGTCGAAACACGTCGAAAATTAAATTTAAATCTGATCAATCTTCAATTAATTAACGGCTTAACGCCTTCATTGCGACAGCCCTAAAATAAATACATCCACTTAGTTTATTGTTATGGGTAATAAACAGTAAGTATGCCTGGCAAGGCATTAAGCTGCCATGTTGGAGGAGAACAAATTGAGGCAATTAAACAGTAACATTAATCTCAACCACATTTAAAAGCCCAATAAAAGTTGTACATTTAATTTTAATTATTATATATATATATGTGTGTGTGTGTGGGGGGGGGTCCCTGGCGATACAAAAGGTTAAAGACCCCTGCTTAAGGGTGATCAGACAAAGAGAGTTGTACAGGTACAATTTCAGTCCATGTCTAGTCTGACCATGAATTATTGAGTGTCTCTTTACAGGTTATGCAATTCCTGTCAGACAGTGAGTCTGATCTGGAGTTGCAGCAGTGTGAGAGTGACAAATCATTCTCTCTCCCTCACCCTCTCCCTCTCCCTCTCTCTGTCTATCTATTTATCTATTTATCTTTTGCCATCTCTTCACCTCTTGGTTGTAAGTGCATATGCACATATTTCATCATTGTATAGAAACCTTTCATTGATTAAATGCATTTTTATATAATAAACTACATTAAATTATAGGTGTAACATAAGATATTTGAAAGCATCAACTTATTCAGTTGTATTTGTCACAGAATTCAGTAAAAGAACATTAGAAAAAAAAAAGGAAAATGCACAAAATGATTGAAGACCCAGCCAAAAGGAGAAAGGTGTTACGTTTAGTTGTTACGTCTGATGAGGTAAAGCGAGAGCGTTCACATTAATAATGATCTGCAGCTTGTGTTGCAGCAGAGTGAAATGTCACCTGCTGGGCTTGAAGAGGAACGACATGTTTCGATTTGATGTCTGACAGGTGTGTATTTCTCGTCTCTGTGATGGAAAAGTAATGTGTCTGCATCTGAGTGGTGGATACTGAGATCATCAGGCGGTTTGTTGACACCACGTTCGAAGTTCAGTTTGTCCCTGAACTTAGAATGCTCAGACTGGACACACACGCACACACACACACACACACAATGACGGAAGCCACGAGTTGACCTAACCATTCATTTGCAAAACAGAGTATCGTATTAGATCAGGTAAACTGTTGTGTGACTATCGACGGTGTAGATTTGAATGTTCACAAAAATCACGCAAAATGCTCCCATTTAATAGGTTTTTAATCAGACCCCGTGTTCATTCTGTCATCTGAAAAATTGTATCTTCTATTTCATATCATGCTCTTTTGGGGGGAAAAAAAGTCTAAAACGAACAAACAACAAAACAAAAAAAAAAACAACAAATAAGGCCATTATATTTAGTAAAAGTACATCTGTTTTTTCACAAACGACTTCAGTTACTGCATTGACCTCTGGTTTTTTCCACTGCTTCTTACAGTGAACCTTTTGGCCTGAGTGGCTGAACTAATCCCTTGTGTTTCCACCAGGGCTTCACTTTACTCGATTGTTTCATCAATGTTTAACACATCTGTTTTTTGCTTATAGCAAACAAAACCTGCCTTCACGGGTAATTTTGTCAGTACGTTTTTTGCCACTGTTCACTTTAGTGATGGGTTAAAGCAGAGGTCACATAGTAGTTCACGTTCCTCTCGACGTCAGGTCCCCACTGAGGCTGTGAGCCGTTTGCATTGTACTTATTTTTCCTCTTTAGGCTTCGAAAAAAAAGGTAAATTCTTCGAGCCGGCACCTGCGGAACCTATTTTCCACTTGAACTGGGTCAAATTTCCACCGAAATCTAAATAGACAAAAGTTCGAAATATACAGGCCACAGTCAGCGTCACCTGAAACATCATTGAATTATTCAAATAAAAAGTGCATTATTTTTGTGTGATTTTTAAAAATAGTAATACAAATACTCATGATATAATATTAGTTTGAATATTATTGTCATTATTTCTAGAATTATTTTATTGCTATTTATTATTCTATTTTAGATTTAAAAAGTTTAAAGTTAAGTTAAAAATACTTCCACATTAAATCTTGCTCCAACAAATATAGCAATAAATCCTCAACGCTTTAATGCATATTCATCCACAGTTGGAAACAGTCCCAAAAGAATAGCCTGTAAATTCCTCCAGTTTGATTGATGTTGAAAACTACTTTGTCCACTGTTAAGTACTGTTTGTATTTTTCTTTTCTTTTTTTTAAACAAAAAATACCTATTCATCTGGTGGTAGTGAAGCTGTACATCTATATATATAAAAAGAATTTGCCTGCAAATCTAAAGGTAGAAACTGTACTTTTTTTATTTGTCATTATATTAGCATGAATACGGTAATGTGATACACCTGATAAAAAAAAACCTCAATCTGTCTTTTTTATAGCCATTCACAGACATAACAGGCTCTAGGCACCTATAACTGTAGCATGTGCAGTTAGCATCTCACTCACTTCATCTTATTGAACGTAACCACGCAGCAGGGACGGCAGGGACACATTTACGAGACGGAAAGGTCACACTGTTGAAAAGTTCTTGTGGTTTCCGGACAAAAGGCCAATGTAGCGAGGTGATAGGAATGAGTCAAGGTGACGGACGCCGCTGACGGAGGAGATGCTATTCTCGGGGTGAAGTTTAGACTTAATCTCTGACCGTTGACAGCTGACACTCTACAAAGGCCTTATTAAAAAATAAAGATGTTAGCCTGCACCAGCAACACACACACTAAGACATGGTGTTGACTTTCACTGGATTACACACACACACACATATATATGTGTGTGTGTGTGTGTGTGTATATATATATATATATATAATGCTAAAGCATTATTTTCCACACGAACATGGTTTGAATGCTAATTTTTTCTTTGTCATTTAACCACGTGGGGGACAGCTGGGGTCTGAGCCATCAACTGAGCTGAGCATCAACAGCCCTCCCTAGTGAGTGCTTCACTGGCTGGCTAAAGCTCGGGTTTTCCTTGGAGCTATCCATACAATATTGTGCCTAAATCAGTTTTATAAAATTCAATTTTTAATGCTGTTTGATTCAATGCTGTTTCATTTTTATTTGGCTTTAAGAATTATTACTTCCCCATTCGTCTTTGGGTTAAAACAGACAAAATTCAGATATCAGGTAGTGGACGCGGGTGAGCGCAGTACAATGAGTGAACTGTAGGTGGCCTCTTTAAAGAGCGTCAGATACAATAATTCATAGAAGAAATGAAGCAGACTCACATTGATGTGCTTTTAGCAATTACGCTCGATGGAGCTGAGGTTGAAACGTTAGACGACAACCAGAGCAGACGTACGTCATTCCTGCCGGGGACTCTCTCTCTCTCTCACACACACACACACACACACACACACACACACGATGAAGAAGAGGTGGAAACAGAAGACGGGGATCAGATAAAAGTGGGAACAAGAACAAAAGGTGTCTGCAGTGGGAATAGACCAAGTGGACGGACCTCCACAGGAGCAGGTCAGCAGGTGGTTTACACTGAGTGCGAAGAGGGTGGAAGGTGCCAGTCAGTGACGTGCAGGTGACTGACCAGGTGAAAGTGATTAAGATGAGTGCCAGGAGCCTGGCACGCAGCCTTTGACGTGTGTTTTTTTAACTGACTACTATTTCAACCACAAAACGTTTCAATTCCTAAATAAATAAATAAATGACATAAGGTTAATTTCATTACGTCGGTAATTTTGATACACCTCCGTGTACCACAGACGAGGCTAGGTCATCTTGTAGTAATTCAGATGGATATATCGTACCCGAAGAAGATTTTCAGTTTTCTTGAAATGTCAGTTTTTTAAACTTTCATTTTGAATCCAAATCACAAAAGAAAAGTTTTACCCCTCAGTCATCAGCATTAGACATGATATATGAAATTTACAGAACCAGAACAAAAGTTCTAACCTTGATAAATTGAATCCAGGGGTGTCAAACATACGGCCCGTCTAATCGAATCCAGGCGTGTCAAACATACGGCCCGCGGCCCAAAACCGGCCCGTTTGGGCTCTCAATCCGGCCCGCTTACTGAATTTTGAAAATAAAAAAATACACAAACCGCTTACTGAATTTTTAAAATAAAAAAATACAAGGAAATGTTTTATAAAATATATACTTTCATTAAATATGAAAATGTATCAAATGAATCAGAATATGTCACCTACTGTAGAAACACACACACACATACACACACACGTATCTCTGGAAGCTGACACCCTGTCCAGCAGTCAGGGAGAAAAGTTGCTTTCATGATTCTGATCACCAGGCTTTACCCGATCAGTTATCAGCCAACACGATCCAGCAGAGCCATTAAGAGAGAAGAGCCACGACAGAGAAGAGATAGAAACCGACACTGATCAAAGAGGCTCATTTTCCCCGGGGCTGCCCTGTCCCTGTCCCTGTCCCTGTCCCTGTCCCTGTCCCTGTCCCTGCTCCAACTGTTCTCCAGTCATGACACAGCACAGCGAAGGAGAAATAACTGTGGCCCGGCGCGAGCAGCTTGTTTTAAATTAAAAGGATGTCTCTTTAGGTTCTGTAATATTTATAGCCTGTCCTGCCCATGTGGTGTAAGACACCGTGGAGCTGCACCTAGAATTGGACAGGAAATGGTTAGAAACATGTTAGAAGTGCTGGTTTTTAGTTTGGTTTGGGATGGTCTGTGTCCCAGGGCAGCCTTGAGTTTTGTGGAGTCTACTTTTCATCATCAAATTTGTGCTTTAGATAGATAGATAGATAGATCGATAGATAGATAGATAGAGAGATGGATGGATGATGGATGGATGGATTTTTTTTTTTTTTTTGAAACTGAACATATCATTCTCTACACTAACTTTTTGGCAAACCATATATGGAGGTGTACAGCTTCATTGAACAGTGGGCCTTGGGAATTTTGTAGCTGGCCTGACATGTCTTCACCACTGGTTTCTTGCAAGTCCCTAAAGCTGAAACAGGACTTTCACTAAGTAAGAAGAACATAACATGAACAACACTACACCCTCCACCATTTGAACCAGCCTATAGCCAGTGGAGGAGGATAATCAACATGGCTTGGACCGTGTGACCCCTGAGCTAATGAAGAAATGCCACAGACTTCTTTCTTTAGTCATAAATTAATCACTATCAGATCAAATAATCACTTGGACAACTGCTCACGTGTTTAAGGCTGAAAAGAGACTCTCAACAAAACGAGTTCATACACACCTAATCAAATGAAAGGGTTCTCTATTTCAGAGTGTTTGTGTGTGTTTATAACTGCAGTATGAGCAGATGAGGAAGAGAGAGAGAGAGAGAGAGAGAGAGAGAGAGGGGATCTGCTGCACTGAAGTGATGCTCTCTCGTTCTCTCCCTCCCCTTTCTTGCTTCCCCCCCCCTCTCTCTCTGTCTCTCTCTCTCTCTGTCTGTCTGTCTCTCTCTCTCTCCCTCTCTCAGAGCTGTGTGTGAGCCCGGCAAAGGGAAGGACGCACTCTCCACACAGCCCTGTCATGAGAAAGACGTCAGTGCCTGCTGCTGGACAGAGGTCCGGGGTCACATCACACTAGACCCACATTACACCGGACCTCACACCGACAGAGGACACGTGTGATCGTGGGCTCTGTCCCCACGGAGGACATTTTCACGGCTCCACATCAAGGTCTCCGGCTGCCACTGCGCACGAACTCTCCGTCCGTTTGTTTACTTAAGTGAGGAGCCCATGTGGTCCGCCGGCGACAGCTGATCTACAGAGATGAGTCACGAACGCGGCTCACAGCGGCTCACAGCGGCGCAGGAGTGTCCGTGAATCAGCCACGGAGCGACGCGCGCGTCTCGGTCACCTTCCGTAAACCATGCCTAGTGGCAACGTACTTGGGGGCGCGCCACGCTGCGTTTAAGTGACCGGTCGATAGTGTGTTTGATGAGAACGAGAGGACGGAGACTGTGGACTGTGTAAACAGCAGCCACGCTGTCAGGCAGACGCGGCCGGAGCTCTGGAGAAGCCGTCTCGCCTCTCTCCCAGATCCGCACACCAATGCAGGATGCCCGCAGAGCGCCGGGGAGTCCTGGTTCAGCTCAGCCCCGGTTCATGACTGGGCGGCCTCGTCATGCGTCCCTTGCCCGAGCCCAGCGCGCAATCCCTGCGGCTCCTCTTCCTCTTCATCTTCGTGATGGGGGTGGCCCCGTCGCCGGCGCTCACGGCCGGCTGTCCGCACGGATGCGTGTGCGACGACCAGCTCGTGGTCCAGTGCGCCGGACAGGAGCTCACTCGGTTTCCCAATGATCTGCCGCTGGCCACCCGGCAGCTCATCATCTCCAACAACCGCATTGGAGACCTGCCGCCGCTGCAGCTCAACTACCTGTCTGATCTGGCGCATCTGGACCGCAGCAA